>NC_135497.1:432748142-432785642 GCF_052857255.1 Amblyomma americanum | reverse complement strand
CTTGAAAAATGCAAAACAGTTCACAAGGTTCGTACAGACTCAAAATAGGCAAATTCAAGGATATTGAAGGAATTTCAAGGCCTAGTTGGAGTATTTTATAGGACTCAACACAATGATACATGCGGCAGTTTGCAATACCAGGTACCAATTTTACTGAACGAAGTCGAGAAAAAAAAAACATTTCAAGGAATAGCTTGTATTGCACTAAACCTACATAATATATGTTCCGTCCTTGAAAAACACCCTGCAGTGCACTGCACCAATATGTCGAACAGCAATCCATTCTGCAAAACTGCAAATAGCAACTTCAGGGGAGCACCTGCCGTTTTTCCTGAATCTTCCAACTGATGCTACACAGTTCCTCAGTCTTGCTTCGAGCAGCCTTCCTCAGACTATTTGATCTGACCACGTACTTCAGATCATTAGCTGCTTAATTCTGCCTTTTCAGCATACGTATCCACTTAAGCCTGGAGGTCAGCTATTGCTGCCTGGAGTGTCTTTTTTTTTAATGCATCGATCTCTTCGTCGATGCAGCGCTTCTTTGATTCCCTGACACCATCACATTGTTTCTTTTTTACTGCTTCCAGATATGCAGCATACTGCTGCCGGGAAGATGATACAGCAGTCCTCAGCTCTTTTGTAATCGGGACGTAAAGAACGCCCCCTGCCTTGTCCACAGCGTCGCATACAATACGTTGCGTAATGTACCACAGGTCCTTCAGGTTTTCTACAGCAATGAACTCTCAAATTTAGGCACACTTGCAAGGCTTCCAGAGCTCTTGCAGTGGAAATGTGGACCTGTGTAACATTTCAAATAAGTCATTTGAAAACTTAACAATACACATTTCAACACCAACTCTAATACGTGTGCACAGTGCACCCCCCCTGCAATTTCTCATACTTTGTACTCTCTCCTGGGATGAAGTGAGAAAGATAGCCGTGCTATACTTCCTCCTCACTCAAACTGGCACAGATTGAGATCAAAATGAAACCAAGAGTGTCCCTTCCCCAGCTGTGCACTAGGGTACATTTTGCATTACACGTTGCACAGCCTCGGTGGCAGTGATATTCTGCTACTCAGCATGAGGCTGAAAGTTCAGTCCCAGCGGCAGGAAAATTAACAACTTTTCATATATTTCAGGACACCAGAGCTGCGAAATTAATGCCGTACCTTCATAATAGCACACCCACATAAGCAGTTTACTTGCTGCGCAGTTCACTTAGAAAATTTCCCACTGATAGAAGCATCTCGAATATGTTTAGTCATTCCTAAATAATAAAATCTTTATCTTTTGGCGAGTCCTCCCCATTGTCATAGTCAATCTACCACAGTGGTTCAGTGTGACATTCAGCTACTGATCTCCTGGTAATCTGATAGCAGCAGCCATATTCCAATGAAGGTGGAGTGCAAAAAGCGGTGTGCTGTGCGTTGTCAGCACGTGTTAAAGAAAACTATGCTGTCTGAATAATTATGGTGCCCTTTAATTCAATGCAATCCACTCATAACGACTTTTAGAAAATCAGAAAATTTGATGGTTATAACCGATTAACGTTATATCTGGACTGGGCAAAAAAACACACACACACCCATGTATTCCCCCATGCATGTAGGCATTACCCCATAAATGTAAGTGCGCACTGCGTCTTGGCATTCTGCCAAGTTAGCCGAGCGAGCCACCCCACCCCCTCCGGAGCTCCCGTCAAAAGATAAACAGGCAGCAATGTTATCGGCATATTCATGATAGAGCATCTTGGTGCACTGCCAACGACTGTGATGCAGACAGCGCAAAACGGGGAACGTGCAAGAAAAGGCAGATCTTAAAAAAAAGTAAATTCTCAACCACATTGGGCGGAAACTAATTTTTTAGTCAATGTTGCGCGGCAGCGGCCAAGCAAGCTCCTCCCTCCAGCTATTGTGTCAACGATAGTGCTTGGTTCTCAAGGCCGTAGGCAACGCTCCCCCACGGATTTCGCCATGCCGGTCCGTTCGGTGAGTTTTTACCTCGTTCACTTCAAAGGATTTTGTTTTTTATCAAGCTTTCAGACAGTTTGACTGTAAATACCATCTGGGTGGCTAGAATCCTATCATTGTATCTGCTATTACACCAATAATTCTATCTTTATATACGGTTTATTTTCATATAGTGGCAATGAGAGAATTGAGAAATCTAAAGAATTTGATCGTTATAAGCGATATATCGTTATATCTGGTATCATTATAAGTGGATTACACTGTACAGCACCTATCATAGCCCAGGTATTGCTTTGGAACGTTCGATCATGCTGTACAGTTTACTTTATATTTTCACCGTGCGCTGTTAAAGGTGCACTAAAGAGGAATCTGAACTTCTATTTTTGCTGTGGGAACTCAATCTACACAATCCGGGCATTCTTGGAAACTTCGAATAATTGTCCTGTGTGGCTGATTGCCCTAATTATACCGGATTAAACATCCCGGCTCCCGCCTTTTGCTTGAACTCAACGCAGTAGGTAAGCGGAGACAACCAACGTGTGGAGTGCCTTTAGCCAGTCCAGTGGCGGCTTCACTTTCGCTTATTTTTAAGTTTCTGTGAATAAACAGCTTCAGTCACAGACAATACAGGCACAGGTTATGCCCATAGAAATAAAAATGCATGTGGACTGTTTGATTTACGTGTCACTCCGCCAATGGCAGAACGGCAAGCCGCCATGGGACTGCCCGACTCTTTGGTTGACTCCTCCTACCTGCCGTGTTGAGTTAAGAAAAAAAGAATGTGGGAGCCAGGACGTTTAATCCGATTTAATCAGGGCAATCGGCCGCGCAGGACAATAATTCGAAGTTTTTCACAATGCCCGGAATATGTAGATAGAGTTCCCGTGGTAAAAAGACGAGTTCAGATTCCTCTTTACTTTGCCTTTAATCAAGCTCAATGAAGTTTGGCAGCTTGCAAATGTACAGCCCCTCTTCTTCCGCAAATTCAATCAACACACATGGCGCATGGATATCTTTCAGTTTCAATACAGTAATAACACCTGAAAGAGATCGAAAGCAATCCATGATGTGCGGAGGTAGCTTGTGCTGGCTTTCCATGCAAACAACAAAATGCATTCTCTGGTTTCATTTTCGGTAACCTGAAAAATGCGGTTTATAACAAAGAAATCATTCTCTGTTGTGCAAATAGCTGTACTGTTGCTCTTTTTTGCCCTCTCATACCTTGTGCTGTGCAGCACAGTGGAGCGGAAACTAAACCGAAAATGCTCCTCAAGAGAAGAAACGTATCCAAAGCTCAACATAAGGCTGTTTCTTTCTTCTGTTGAAAGCACGGGAAATGGGTCACAAGCTCCAAATATATAAAAGTTGCCCACACGTGTGGCATTCAGAGTGAGTGGGTGCCCCAGCATTGTGCATATGAAATTTCTGACTTGCTCCTGAACAGTGCAAAGCGCCATAGCCAAATCCACTTGCTGCAGCATAATCATTCTTTCAATAACTTGGTCAGCTGCCCCATTTGCTGATGTTATTGCTCTAAGCACTCTACCATTCCCGGTTTAAAAAACAAATGCCGAATGTGCCCACAGGGGCCCGAAGTTCTTAGCAGCCTTCGCCAGGTGGAGAAGCTAGTGGACGTTGAATTTCATCAGCCGCGCTCCATACAGTGCTGGCATCCGTGACACGAAGTCCTCTAGTAGGCGGCCTGCACCAAGATAGTACTAACATCTCACTGTAAAATTATCTTGTGATACCAAAAATGTAACGTGTAGTTTAGGTTCGTTCCATTAGTAATATCAGATAAAGAAAGTAATTACATGAACCACAAGACGACAACTGATAAGTACTTTCTATAATAAGCTGATAACCAGAGAAGGGATGTTGAACACTGTGGGAACATACTACAGGAAATGCAAGCTCATACGACCGAGTCAGGCTTGAAACAGAAACACGGTATTTAATAATAAAAACAAACATGAGATAACTTTGGAAAAAAAAGGATTGAGCCCACTGCTATGCGGCACTCATAAAACCATGAGCTTCTAAACGTCCTTTTAAGCATAGCATTACTTGGCTCATGCTTGGCGTGAACGGAATGTGTGTACAGAATGTGTCCGTAGAATGTGAACGAATGATGGATGGCCATAGAACAATGAACAGAGAGGAGAACCCAGAGAGAGAGGGGAACCTCTCATGGTGAACAACAAGCTGTCTAAATGGCATTCTTTAGAGAATATGCAACTGCACCTGCAAACTACTAATCCTGATTGTCAGAAAAGTAATTGATATGTAGAGTATCGTTGTCGATAGACTGCACTGACTGCACGCTGAAAGCAGCGCTAGTCATTGAGGCACCCTAAGATAGACAATTCTGAATGCTGCTAAAAAAACTGAGCAGCTGCAGAGCGCTGCCACATCAACTCTTAGAGAAAGACCACCACTAAGCACAGCACACACAAGACTAGAGGCTGTGGCTCTCAATGGCTAACAAAAATGCACTTTTTTCAGCAAAGAGACTATTTAATTAAGCTTTCAGTACCCCGCAAGTGGGCAACAACATGCAAACACTCAACTTTTAAAGGGACACTGAGTGACAAAAGAAGTAGGCCTGTATAGATTAAAGCAGCCTAATAAAAATGCAATGGGAAATCTTATGAACTAGAAAACATCACAAAATTAAATGTAGATATCGCCACCATCAGTCGTTATCAGATGATAACTGCAATGATATGTAGGCAGTTTTCTCTCGCATATCCCTAGGTGACATTGCCATGTGCCTCATGCAGTGACCACAGAGTCCTTTCCAGTCAAGTCGTCATGAATTTGAATCAAGTCTCATTTGCAGGTTCGTCCTTAAGCTATATCAGACTACATTAGTACATCCTGCACTGGCACCACTTTAGTGAAATATTCAAGAATGACACAATTTTTAGAGCAGTCTTGAAAAACACTGTTGAGCAGCAGAAGATGAAAACACAAAGAACAGAGACAAACACCACGGGCGCTATTTCGTCTTCTGCTGCGCTGCTGTGTTTTTAAAAACTATTAATGAGCAAGCCCATCAAGCCACACTACTGCTTTTCAGTGTTGCTTTTAGGTAGCCGCCCTAGCTTGTACTGCAACTAGAGAGCCAAATTAGCAAGCTGCGTTACACGTAAGAATGTACATGAGTTGAAGCTTTTTTGTAACGGTTGGTCCTGTCTGCTACTCACACGGGACACAACATTGATAAAGAGCGAATGATTACCAGCTCCAATTACAAAACTAAGCAGCACAGAAAATCTTATTTCCATCAGCTGTAGTCCAAAATTTGTTGAAGCTTAACATATGCTGTTTCAGCAGAAAGTCAAAGCATAATACCTCACTTATTTATGTGACAGAACAGTGAAGCAAAAACTGTAATGTGCTCACAGCATGAACAGCAGACCTAGCGAGATTGTTTTGCAGTTTTGATTGTAGCAACATAAAGCTGCTTCAAATGCACATGACCTGGAATCTGGGTTCACAGCAATGCCATGTGCAGCGATTCCGCTAGCTTGAGCATTAGCATGCTACTTTCAGTAGATAGAGATGACAAGCTAGCTACTAGCTAACTGAGCTGGCACGTTGCAAATTACTTACCCCTTCAAAAAGTGGCACTCCAGTCCTCTGCAGTCTCACGCACGTCTTTTTGTCCAATATTTGTATGATTTCAGAGATTTGTACGGTTTAATTTTTTGACCTGTCGAAAACTCAAGCCATGCCCAAGACAAGCCTCGACATTAGTGAATTCAACTTGCAGCAGCTGTCCTGCACATCGCATACCACACCTGCGCCTCCTCGGTCGTATAAGTTTGTTTTCACCAAGTGGAATCTTTTTAGGGTATCCACTATTTTCTGTTTCATGCAGTTCATGGTTCAGCCTTCATGAGCTTTTGCTCCTTTTTCTCTTTTTATCTATTTTCCTCTTTTCCGTTTTTTTTTACTGGCTGATTGCTAGGTTATCATTGTCATTTTTTGCATTCTTTGAAGATTTGTGCATGCATGTTGTTGCTTAGTGATGGGATGTTTTTTCGGTGTTCATTTTCATTCAGTTTTAAATGTAGCACCCTTCCTGTCCTCTCCTTTCTTTGTCCTGTCAAAATGCTCCTTTTTTCATTGAGCACCACTGTGTATCCACTCTGTCAAATGCGTTTCCACGTCATACAGAAATTGTCTACTATGAGACGCGAGCGACATTTAACTTGCAAGCAGATCAATGCTGTGGCTGGCTGCAGTGGCAGTGAACTTGACTGTGAACATGGTGAATGCCGCGCCAGATGCTAGCACCCCTTGTGGATGACGTCACGTGAATATCTCCTATATGCCTGTGCGTGCAGAAGTTTTAAGAACACCATGATCAGGCTTAGTATCTCATCAGTCTATGCATGCAGTCAAGAACATAAAGCTGTGATATGTGATCAGCACAACTTCCAGCAGCATGAAAACTCTTTGTTGTGCAGACTTATTGTGACCTGTATGCAAAATGCACTACGTTATTAATAATCACAGCTTTGTCATGTTAATTAACACTTCAAGCATGCACAATTCTGGTGTTGGACAGCTCTTAATAGGCACAAATTATTTCTTCAAGGTAGAGATTAACCTTGCATAACTCATGTATTGAATGGCAAGGTGCTCCTGCATGTATTACATAAATTCACGGCTGACAATAATATTTGAAAATGTTTTGCTAATTGTACACTGCTTTGTTCATATGTTGTATTGTTTCAAGAGTATTATGTTTAATTGAGATGTCTATAATGCAGCAACGGCTGAAGAACTGGCAAAAAAACTGAACAAGCGAAAGATCCGGTGGTCGAAGCATGTGTTTGATGAAGTTGCTCATGAAGCTGCTCAGCAAAGTGCTCAGGTATCCGTCTGTAAATTTGCAATACTTCAGTGGCCAAGTTATTGGAGCATCTGCTTCACATGTGGGAAGTGTGGTATTCAATTCTTAGTGACGCCGGGAACCTGTTGTTGATACAGTGGGTAAAAGCTTTCCTCTGGCCGGGGGCTTCCCACTTTGAGTAAACAGTCACTTTCATTAAACGAAAAAACTTTGTAGCATGGCACTGTTTGGCCAAAGCCGACCTTGCATCAGGAAAAGTGTCATTAGCAGCAGCTCTTTCCTCTGTTCTTTGCTTTCGAATATTTCGTAGTGCATCTTATGTATGTGCTTGCCTATTTTAGCTGTGTGCTCCATTGTGGATTGAAAGATTGAAGTACAAGCGAGTGGGGAGATGCGCAAAGGAAAGGAAGCAGCCTGTGTATGATCAGTATTCGTAATTTATTCTAATGGGCTCCAGTCAAACCTCGGTGGGAGGCTTATCAGGCCTTCATGAAAATAATGTCCTTTGTAGCCTAAGAATAAATCGGGTACCTGAAGCCTGGCCGACGGACTAATGCTAGCTTTGGCAGTTTTATCAATCGTTGACCACTAAAGACCTTGTATGTAACAGTAATCTGTGAGTTCAACTCTTGCTGCAGATTACATTTGGAAGTACAGCAATTATTTGAGAATTCAGGGAAAATAATAGAGTTATACTCAGTGTGCACAAGCTGTCTGTAAAGAGACACTGAATGGGAATACTAAGTTAAAGGGGCCTTGACAGCCTATTTTCACGCATACCCTGCTTATCGCATTTAATTCTCAACTCGTTTAATTAAAATTCCCCCAACATTAAGTTGATTCTGTGCGGCAAATATTTTGAAAACAATTTTTTTCTGTTTCTTCTGCGAACTGCTTGCTGGTCTGGCAACCTCTGATTGCTGACGTTAGAAAGGCATGCGCACCCCGCGTTGTCTGCTGCGCGCTGTTGAGGTGCATGCATGCACATCATAGACGGCGGTCGCTCGAAAACTTTTCTTTTTTTGAGCTTATCCAAATAAATTATATTTTCAGTGTTTTCTTTTCGGAAGCCGTCAGCTTAGTACGCTAGCTGAGAAATCCTTAGGAAAGCCGACTTTCTCGTGGCACCCCTTTTCTGATTGTTGAGGAAACAGAAATCGATGGACCCGTGCTTTATTATTTACGCTCATAAACAAGTTATTTTTATGTTATGAGTGTGGCTTCTTTTGAGCAGTCGAGTGCTTTCGTATGCGAAAAGCGGCACGTGCCGTGTATTGCATGCCTTCGCCGATGTGCGCCGTGAAAGCCGCGTCGTTTTGTAGCTGGATACCAGTTTCTTGTCCGCTATTCATCGGCTTGATAATTAAACTCAAACTATCACAAGGTGGCACTGGAGTAACCTTGAGGCATGAAAGGAGCAGAGAAAAGTACCGAATGAGACGACTTCGCGCTGCATGTGTGCATTTGTAAGTTGAACATACATTCCCTTCGGCTCATAGAACCCTTTTGCAGGAACCAAGCCGCTTGCAAAACCCTACGCGGCTCGAATGTTTTCACTGCCCACACCGATGAATGGTCGCCGCCGTCTAGATGAGTGCTTGAAAATGATAGTACATAATTTAGCGTTTACTGTGCGTGCGCATTGCGGCCTAGGAATGCGACGATCACGACAACTGTAGCCCCGCGCTGGGATTGTTTACATAGCTGTGCGCAAACAGTACTGCTTGGCATAAAACTCAAAGTGGGCTCTCCTTATCCTAAATATTACGTAGTATTGCTCGCAAATTGTAGCTTTCCTCGTCTACACAGTATGATAACACTGCAATAAGCACCGCTGATGTTATATCGCCTGCTTGGGAAACGCCTCGCATAGGACCGGCGCTTCCCGCTGAATGCAAATGCTTCCTCTTATGTCATCAGTATTTGATTTTAAAACGCTTTAGCTAAAGATAAGTTCGGACATTACTTGAATTAATGAAAACTACCAGATTTGTTGTCCACAGTCGACGCCGACGGCTGCTGCCGGCTGCCTTCAGCACATGCTGTGAACACCGGGTCACATATCGACACTTCCCCTTTATTGTGCTCGCACCCTGCGATGTAGGCAGTCGTCGCTTTGAGGGCACTGTAGCCAAAGCTAAGCTCAACAGCTATTTAAGGTGCTAAAACTCGCGAATTCGCTCTTTGCAATCGCCGAAATCGCACACACGAATCCTGCGTACTCGCTAGGCCTCGTCACGAAAGGGGCCGGCGGTCCACCGTCGACCGAAATTCAAGATTATGGCAAACGTTCCTCACTGATTAGTAAGAAAGTGTGAAGCTATGAAATGCAGCCGCTCGGTTTCTTTTTTCGATGTGGATAAGGTACACAAGCGCTGTCTTTCGGGCCATCTATTCACCGGGTTTGAAGCTATCGCTCGGCCGCACAAGCCTAAGCGACGGCGATGAGTGGCACCGTCGTGCGGCGTTTTCTGTCCGTGTCGCTTGCCTCGCCGATAGGTTCTATGCGCAGGCACCGAATAAAAGCACATCTTCGCTCATGCACGAACATCGCGCGTATGTCGCCGTGGCTAGCATCAGGTCCAATAAGTTTTAAAGTTCTTAAGTTTATAAAAATATGTCATATCAACTAGCCCCCACCACACTCTGCCAGTTCCTACTACGTTCACTCTTTTTACATTGCTGCGATACGGGGTCGTTGTTCCTGCTGGCGTCGTCGTCGCTCTAGCTTGACAGACTAGTGCGCCAGCGATGGCATTTTCATACCGACCAGCCAACCGATCGCCGTAGCATCGGCCTAGTGCAACCGGACCCTATACCGAAGAATAACTGCGCTACTATTATTAACGCTTTTGCGGCAGCTGTCACACATATATGGGAGATGACGGCTACTTCGATCGCCCGCGGAATAAAGGGACAAGAGACCTCGCTGCGCACAATAGAGCAACGAGAGGAGACGACGATGCTCCATGTATGCCCTAGTGACGTCACGAGCGCATTCAATATGGCGGTCGCTGCCGGTGGGAGGAGTTTCTCGTTCTCAATTGGATCGCATTTTTTGGATTGGAATATAAAACATGTGCAGGGCAGCCAAATTTCGGAAACTGAATCGTAAGCTTTTGTATTAGTTGCTGAAGCACAAAACTGCAATATGAAGAACGACCATATCATGGCCCCTTTAAGCTAGACTGGTTAGTTAGTGTCTCGGGAACATTACCAATGTTTCTTCTGTGCGCAAGTCTGCTGTGTTGCCAAGAAAACCACAAATAAAATATTCCTGCACTCAAATGGTCTGCGAAATCACATAACAGATGTCACAACTGCACCCCGAAATGGGAATTCAGCATTATGCTGTTTGGCTAGTCGGAGGTGCCACTTCAGATGGCCGGAAACACAGCCGAAAGCATTGTTTTGGAGGTTCAAAAAAAACTAAGCTGGTTTACGATTCTGAGGGATGGGAGAGCTAGTAATCCAGTGACGACTGTGGGGAAAGAAAACCCTCGTTGACTCAGGTCTGCCAGCTAAGTATGGCAGGAACATAGAGCGCATTATTACAAATGACTCTGGCGGCTACCAGCTGGCTCTCGCCTACCTGGCAGCACTATCCTGGCATGGCGCCTGCCATTTCATATGGCCTTGTGCAGACGAGATTGTGGCATTTCAGCTCTGCCAAAACACGCTGACCTTTCTCTGAATGCTCTGTTCAGGTATTTAACTACAAATGAGGCAGTGAGTACAGCATCCTTTAATTTTTTTCATTTATGTTACCTCTCCACATTTCATAAGAGTGAGAATAATGATTTGACCAAGCATGCTCAGGAAACTGCCTAATTCAAGTATTCGAGGGACTCCAGCGCTGGTTCATCACAGACTCGCGAGATTGGTTGTTTATGCATACGTACCACCTTTTCAATGGTGAGAACTTTAACCTTCATAGCATGCCCGTACAGGAGAAAACAATACATTTTGTAATTTGAAAATGCCACAAGCGCGCGGAAAGAAGCCAGCTCAAAGGCTTAACCGAGAGCTGAACCCTTTGACTGTCTGCCGAGCAAACAAAACGCAGTGTAAATCTGTTGCAAGCATACCATTCTAAACATGCTCATAGCATGGCTGCACACAGGGTGGATGCACAGAATGCAAGGTGAAAGTCTCTGTAGTGACATTCGTGTCTCATCTTTCTGTCCATCATCTGGTTTGCGCTGTTTTTATAATATATTTCACATTCTTGACTGCTCTTGCCACACTGCTTTCTTCATATTTCAATGTGAGATGTGCACTGATGCCAAATAGTCTTTAGGCCGTGCGTCGAACCACACCCAATTTTTGAGATAATACCATGTGTTTGGCGCATGATAGCCTGAGTTGCTCATGCGCCGTAAAACAAAATACAATACTAGAATTGTGATTAGCTGTTTATTTGTTTTGCTTTTCAAAATACTGCTGCATCATTTGAATTATAGAGGCTTGCATATCGTTAGATTCTTTTTGCAGTTTCAGCCCATTCTTTTGAAGCTTGTATGACTTCTTGGCAAGCTTGGCAGCGGTGGCAGCTTCCTTCTTCTGCAGCTCCAGCAGCTGCTGTATTGTGGAGCTGCCAGCAAGTTTCCTTCCGCTGCTGGGGGTAGGTGTGACTTCTGCAGCGGCAACGTTGTCCTCATCTCTGGAGCATCGGTTCACTGTGGCGATGCTGGTACTTGTGTGAGCTGGCATGCTGTAGAGCCTATCTGCTTGCTGCTCAATGACATCATTCGGGCTGGCATCAATTTCACCTGCATCCTCCCAAGTCGCCAACAACTCAGACCCTTCAACCAGAGCTACCACCTCTGGCACCTGTAAAGCATCGAACGAAACCTTGTTTACATTGCAATAATCCAAATTTGTAACCAACGCAAGAGGTACATGTCCATGACCGTAACACATCTCATGCATAGGCAAAGGCTTCTTACATTGGATGACCGAAGCCGTACCAGAACTTGTCACAGCTGCTTGTCAGTAGCTATCGCTAAGCTAATAGGTAGGTTTTGTAAATAGTCTTGTAATATTCCATTTAAAATGCGGGGTATTAAATGCTTAGCATTTTTCGCGAAAATGTCATCATGGACAATTTCTATAGAGACCCACTGTTTTTTGTTGGAGGGATGTTATACAAAAGAACATTTAAAGGATCAAGCAAATTTTGTACCAGAACTACCTGCGGCGTATGAAATCTAGGCTAGTGGGCTCCAAAAATGAAGTCGACTGGCAACAAAAAAAAAAAGACAAGGAGCGGTGTAAATCTTATTCCTATATCCTTAGGCACGTCTGAACAGGTAGGTATTGAAATCTAGATAATAAAGGAGGAATACGGGGTTAAAGATAAAGCACGCTATTGGCCACAAATTTGGGGAAGCCAAGGCACAACCGAAGCGCTTCCCAGTCCAAAAGAAGGACCGGGCCAATTTTTTAAGCAGCTGTACCAGAAAAAAGCACAGATCCAAATTCTAAAATTTGTCGGACATACAAAACATAAATCAGCAAAAGTGCATCAGTTGAAGTCAGCGTTCGTCCTGCGTCTATCTTCTTTCTTCCGTGTCCTGTGTATTCCAGCTGAAAAATGTATGCATTCTACGTACCAAGACCAACCAGCTCGTCTTACTACTTTAACAAGTCATGTACTTAGATTTAAGCGCAGGTTTGGCGAGGAAATTCCTACGAGTGCAGTGGTGCAGTACACAATGTATGGTTGTCACAAATTTTCTTTTTAGTCCACACTCCTTTTGTGTATTCCTTCATAGCATTATTCCAACATAGCCAACGCATCTTATAAAAATCATTTTATGAATATTTTTGACACGTATTTATGTCATTGAATTTAGTTTCAGACGTGAACACTTTGGAGCTTCAAAAATACATACTACATCAATACTTTCTTCAACCAAGGTATCGTCATTAGATGCCAGGATTCCCAAACATTTGCGGAGCATTCGGTAGTACTCCCATCCAATTCCTTGTGAGCCGGTGGTTGTGCCATCGCGCCTCAGTTTCCTAAACAAAGAGAGCACTATTTACATTTCCAAGCAATCTATTAAGCATTGCGTAAAATGTCTGACAGTGCTGAAGTAAAATTATGCTTCATAATTACAAGACATAATAGTTTGTAGCAGCAACTCAGAATCATGCTATGAAACTGTAACGAAAACACCAAACTGAAAATGTATTTACACTGCACTGTTATGTATATACTGAACGATGCATAATTAAATTATAATGAAACTTCTTTAGAAAGATGGTTTACCGAAAACAAAGCGGTCAGACAATGCACAGGGGACGCGCGCTAATTAACCCACCGCGAGTCTATCAACAGCGTCGCAAGAAAAAAAAAATCTGCAGTTCTCATTCAATTAAAGCAATTAGTGCATACAGGAAACCTCATAATTCGTCACCACCGATTGCAGTGGTGCGAGTACCATTTCATGCCAGCCAAACGCAAAACTAGACGTGTTTTTAGAAGTAAATAACTTTTGTAGGAACCACTAGGGAACTGCTCGGTAATGGGGCCGCAGCGCCGTGTGTACGCTAGCCCTACATGCCTTCCAAGTAGTCACGTCATTCACACTGAGCGCAGCCGTCCCGAAGCGGCTGTGCAACATCGAACCGCATAATATTATACACGGGCGACAGAATATAGCATTTGTACTTACCGGTACTTTTTATTCAGGTTATCAATTTTCATCCGAACTTGTTTTGTGCTGTAGGGTCCCTCGTCGGCAGGTAATCCCGTGTTCAATTGGGCTGTGATGGCGGCATAAATTTTGGCGTTCCTCACGTTCCCACGAAGATGGGGCAGATGGTTCTACCAGATTCGTATCAGGCTCTCTGTTGTTGGCGGAGGCCAATTCGTACGTCTCGCATCGGAGGCCGGCCTGCATGCTGTCTCTGTGGGTGCCGCCATCTTCTCGGTTAATGACGATAACCGAGGTTGCCAATCTTGGTTAGCGATAACCGCGGTTAGCTGCGTAACCGCAGTTTCCTTCACCGTGTAACAGCGGCTAACCATCGTTCCGCTTAACCGTGGTTTCCTTAACCGCGGTTAACCCTGCCCGTGTATTACCCTAGTTACACGGCCGACTTAACCACGGTTAAGTTTGTCTCAACTAATATTAACCACAGTTGTGCGCTGTTAGACAGAGAGCCTAACCGCCGTTATGCCACTAACCATGGTTATCGATAACTGAGGTTGGCTACCTCAGTCAAGCGGCTAACGAACAAAATGGCTGCCACCATGTCGGCTGAGCTCGCGATGCCCGCTGCCACATCAAGTGAGCAGAAGCGTGTGAACTGGTCTTTTGCCACGACAGAAGCACTCATACGCATCTGGGAGGACAATCTCTCGGCTCTGCGGTCAAATACGCGCAATGCGAGACTCCCTGAACGCAGGCCTGCCGGCAGGCGAAGGGCCGTATTCAGCAAAACAGATCCGGCAGAAGCTGGAAAATCTCAATAAGGACTACCGGTAATTACGAAAGCCATTTCATGTAATGGTGTAGTTTACAGGCTATTTTAGTGCTTTTTAATGCTGGTATCCGGTGCGCTGCACGTACGCACAAACATTCGCCGTGCTGCACGGTGCTTCGTCCGGCATGACAGCTACTTTGCTGTAGAATACATCTCTTTTTCTGGCTGACCTGTGATATGCGCGGATCGTTACTGCCCTGAACTCGGCTCATTTGAACTGACCACTTGTATGTCTACTAACGGTAACCGCGTCAAGTGCATTGTTTTTCGGCAGCGTCTCCTGAATTGACTCCTATATCGTCCAAAGTGATGTGCGCCAGCAGCACGCCGGTGTTTAGTTCTTGATACTCTTTGGAGCGCATAGCATCGCATGCACCCGCCTGGCAGAGCGAACGTCGCTGACGTAGTTTGCACGCGCCGTATAATGACGATAAACGGGGTTAATGGTGAGAGTTCGCGCAACAGTAGAAGGTCCTGCCTCGAACTAACTTAGCTTGCTACGTTTTTCGCAGCCTGTCGGCGGTCGCGCGGTATTAGTCAATGCTCGGAGGCTGTATAGATCTGGTATTCATTTTATATTTTCCGTCCCAAATTAACCGTAGCAACAGCAAAGTAATCTCGACGTTAAATCAGGTACCTGCGCTAGCACGGTTGACACTTGAGATGTACTACTTTATCTGCTGAATGTGCTGACCAGCATGCTTGTCCTCCGATTCTGCAGCCTTTCAGTCTATACAAAGACAGGCGGGATATGTACTTCTTCCACATGGGTAGCTGATTCTTTCCTGTTTGTCTTTAAACGAAACACTACCCGCCTATAAATTTTCTGATGCAAAGTTTCATGGAATAAAACTACTTTTGTTTCTAGGAAGCTGAGGAGGTCTAGCTCACGCACTGGATCAAAAGGCATTGAATGGCCATTTTACTGGCTGCTTCACTCTGTTCTTAGAGCGCTGCCAGTGAACGACAGTAGCCTGGAGCAAGAAAGTGTATAGGTAATGACTGCTTCAGAAAAACTCAATCTGACAGTGCCTGCAAGCATATTTATTTTCTTCATATGTATTGTAATCCATCATGACTAGCAACGCTGCAACAAGGAAATGGGTTTTTTGCCTCGGCAAGATGGCGTGTTATAGCCATCACAGCTATGTAGTTCGAAAACACTACACAACACAAATCAAGTGACTAAAACATTCAAAGGGCATGTCTCATTCACTTTGTTTTATTACAGACAACAGAATAAACTCATCTTAATATGTATGCACTTTGCTCCAAAGCAGGCAGTGAAACGAGAACATGAAAGAATTTGAACATGTTCAAGAGCCAACAAGCAAAGAAAACCTGTGGGGAACAAAAAAGTGAACAAGATGGAGTGATGCATAGCTCTCTGAAGTGTTTCCAATAAGCTGCACATGGTTTGATTGTGTTTGAATTTCATCACACATAACACAATTACTACACATTACTGTGCGCTGTGAAAGATCTTTGCTGTCAGACTGTACTGATACTCTCGAAGACGAACAAATTGCGGTACAAGAAATGCATTGCATAATGGGACTGCATAACATTTTCTGCACCCCGGTTGATCCTAAATCTGCCCTTGTGTCCTGTTTTCAGAAGCTGGCCGCAGTTAAAGGAATAGGGTGCGAGTATTTGTATTTTCCAAAACATGTGGCAACCCTATTATATTACTTCATAGGTGTTCTTTAATAGGAGTTAAGTCTAATCAAGTATAATGTCAAATATTTCATAAAAGGAAGAATCCACACCGCATTTCCCATCATAAAATGGCTTGCGAGTTGGAAGTCGTCATTTCTACCTTTTTTATCCTGCTCATTTCTCTGAGCTTTGTTGATAAGTTATCAAAAATCTGTATTTTGGACCTTGCCTAGCAGCTAGGTTTTATGTCCTGCAGCTATGTGACATACATATTCATAGTTCATGAAATTCATGAAACAATCTGTCCCCTCTGAAATAAGTGATGTATTACCAACTGCGACAGACAGTGCAGAATGGTCAAATGCTTAAGCCGAATATTTTTTAACTACTACCGTCTAATTTGTCCGCAACAATAATGATACAGCACTCACTTAAATATTTTGAACTTAAGAATGCTTATCACTGTCCTTTTATTCTGCAAACATTAAACAAGCCTTTGCCCAACATAAAACAAAATATTTTGAGGTCAACATTGTTAATAATATATACATCCTATACGACAAGCTATCAGAATTATGAAATGGGTAGGCAACTTAACAAGATCCAAGTTGTAAACCTCCAGAACAGCTATCAGAATTATAAAATGGGTAGGCAACTTAACAAGATCCAAGTTGTCAACCTCCAGAACCCTACAATGCCATTTTGCACAACATGACACAATGGTAGCACTGAATAAAACAGATACACACACATGCTGCAAGCAGTAGGCTGAGGCCACGTCTCAATACTTTATGCGGTGTAATGAATAGGTACACTATGAAGTAGGCAGGTGCTTTGATTGATGGGTGTACCGTCACAATTGCATGATAAACTCTGCTGCAAAAGACACTACTTTTCATCAAGCTAAACAACTTGAGAAAGCACACATGAAGGTCCAGTGTGCGGCATGTCCCCTCTGAAGGCTGGCTTCAAGCAGTCGATTGAAAGGGTGTCAGTGTGCCCATGAATGTCGACGATGAAGAACTTCGATGTTCTTTTGAGTACATGGAAGGGGCCGTCGTAGGGGCGCTGAAGCGGCTTGCGGACAGAGTCTCGGCGAACAAAGATGTGCGTGCATGTCGCGAGTTCGGATGGAACATGTGAAGATCGTCGAGACTGGCGTCAGAGATGCGTCATACTGAGATGGTGGCAAAAATATCGGAGCTGTGTCACGTGATCGGTAGGGTCTGGACTTGTATACGAACCGGTAGATTCGAAAAATTAACCAGGGTGAGCTGAAGACAAGTTCTGCCGGAATGCAACGACGATCTTGTTTCAGCGTAGCACGGAGGCTGAGCAGAACCAGTGGTAGGGAGGCGGTGCAGTGGGTGGTGCAAGTTGGGCTTTGATGGATGTTTTTAGCAAACGATGGAAGCGTTCGATCTCCCGATCATGCTTCTGCTACACATGCAAGACCGTTCACTGTGAAACAAGGTGCTTTGAAAGGGCATTTCTCACTGCCACCCCCGAAGGCTCCTCTTGACTGCTTGTGCTGGAAGGCTGTGGTCGTCGTCCATCCTCTAGACGGACCACATCCAGCCAGTTGGCGTCGCATATGCCAGTCATTTCCTCACAAATATTATGGAGTACGCAGCGGCAGCGAATGACTTTGTTCACATTGACAATGTCGCATTCAAGGCCCTCAAGCAGTTTGCGAAAACGTGCATTGAGCCACCCGAAGGCATTTTCTACCACACGCCTGGCACTTGAAAGATGAGTGTTAAATGCCTGCGTAGCAGAATCAGTAGTCCCAAAATGCAGGTATGGCTTCATGATGCTTTTTTGGAGTGAGAAGGCTTGATCAGCCAGCAGCAGAGGTGAAACGTGCACTCCTTCGATGGTTTTGGCTTCTATATTAAAAAATTCCCTGCTCAGAAACTTTGGCAGTTTCGATTCTGCAAACACGCCTGCGTCATGGTTCCTCCCAGGAGATCCGCTGTTCGTGTAAAGGAATTTGTACCTGTGGTCAGCAAAAGCCAAAATTATTACACAATACCACCCCTATAGTTACGGTAGTCCACTGCATGCTCGGAAGGTGGACAGACTTCGATGTGGCAGCCGTCTAGTTCTCCAACAGCTTGAGGGAAGCGTGCAATTGCAGAAAACTGCTGCAGGTGTTCGGCCAGTTCGTGCGTCCTCGGCATTCTCACGTGG
Organism: Amblyomma americanum; assembly: GCF_052857255.1. NCBI lineage: Eukaryota > Metazoa > Arthropoda > Arachnida > Ixodida > Ixodidae > Amblyomma > Amblyomma americanum. The sequence goes on along the minus strand of NC_135497.1, from coordinate 432,767,454 downwards.
TTCGAGAAGTTGCACAACAACATCGCAGAACTCTTTAACAATGATGTTAACTGAGGAGCGACTGACTCCAAACACGTTTGCCACAGTTCTTTCTACCGCGGAAGTCGCAAGACGATATACGGCAATTGCCACACGTTTATGCAGCGGTATTGCTTTCCGCATATTTCTGTCCAGCCTCCTCATGCGGTGTCACACATTTAAAATGTATTTAAATGTGCCTCTTGTCATTCTAAAGTTCTCCCTAAACCCAGCCTCTGGCAAGTGCGGCAGCGTTGCTTCGTACCATGAAGCTTCGCGCGGATACGCCCACATACTCTACTCGCGAGAGCACAGAACTTGCAGCCAGAACTTGGAGGCGCCGGCACGTATGTTCGGCTCGTTCTTGCTCGGCTTGCTTGTCTTCAATTTCGCCAAGAATGGCAAGCTGTCGCAGACGTAGCTCCTGCATTTCCATTTGATAAGCGGCGAGCACAGCGAGGAACTTGCTCTCTTCCTCGCCGCCCGGCACAGGCTTGCTCTGAGCCATCGCTATATGCACAACTTCCCGCCGACGCACAGCACTGTCAACACTTCATGTTGTAAAATACACTTCAAACACGAAGATAAGGATGGACAAGAATTGAAAATATACTTAAAACAGCAAAGTTCACTTATTATGACACGATAAAAAATCTGAAATTGAATAAAACGAAAACAGCGAGAAGAAAACGAAATAGCTCAAAGTGCCGTGGCGATGGCAAGCAGCGAAGGAGGATTGCCTTGGCTCTAGCATCAGCTACGGTGTCGACTGCGCCCCATTTTGAAAGACTACCTTCATGTTTTGTCTGAATTCGAACAACCTCGGGTAACAAGTTTAGATGCACAGGCGATACCAAGCTTATTTCACAAAAAGAACTTCTTATCACAGTGTTTTGTTAAATGTTTTGTATATCACGGGAATAAAATGGGCTTTATAATTGTGTCTGGAGCAGCAGTCACGTGACTAGCGCCGCACGTGCCCATGGGACAAGTTTTCACGTGTAACACCGACAAACTGAGTTTAGCGATAAGCAAGCTTATCTCCGCCAAACCATGGTTAGGGTCAACCGCGGTTAAGTCGGCCGTGTAACTAGGGTATACAACGGGGGTATAAGTCGCTTTGGGACGTTAAACCACCATATTCATAATCATGAACTTCCCATCTGCCCGAGCAACGTCTCTAAATTTCCAACGGATCAGCTCGACACTGGCCCCTATGAGACGGTTGCGCTGCTCGATAATGAAGAACGCCACTTTTTTCTTCAGCTCAAAGTGATGGCCGTGGCGAGGCTTGCGAAATCCTTTGTAGTTGGGCTCACATTTAAAAAGCCCCTGCCGCTGCAGCCGCCATCTGCGGATGGTTCACTTGTTGAGATCAAGTCCTCGAGCTGACGCAGAATTCCCGACCTCTTCAGTTAACAGGATCGCTTTTTTCTTAAAGCGAGTGTCGTACTGAGCACGATGCGTTGCCATCGTGTGCACTGAATCAATACACTGCGAGCGACGCCACAAGAACACGACGCGACGACGTTATGAGCGCGAGGTCGCAGCGGACACTAATAAGTGAGAGACCAACGCTTTGGCTCTGGATGGATGAGGATTTGGCTTCTGTAGTACCCATGTGGCCAGCATAACATCGCAAAACTGATGAAACCAAAACCAAGCTGATAGCTCTGAAAAAGCTGCACCGTGGCCCTCACTGCTCTAGGCCGATCAAAGTGCGGTATTCGATTATAACGTGAGGGGAGACTTTAAGGGTGAAAAATTCAGGAAAGTACTCGCGTTACATTCGAGTAAATACGGTACCTGTGTGAATATAATCAGAACCACTGGTACTTGAAAAACTGACTCTTGGCCTAACGAGTGCGCTGCAGAGGACTGCTTTACACAAGTTTTTGCTGTAGTATAATGTCCTACTAGCAAGGCTTGAGTCAAGCTGCATATTGTATCGTGGACCACTCCTACCAAAAAATTCGAAACAGTCTCATTCTTTTTATTCATCATTTTGTGCAGTCCGATTTAATAGGGGAACATGAGACTTTTCTACAAATGACTTCTGCTCATTCAGGCCTCATGTTGTGCTGATTTTCAAGTGGAACAACTGAGTGAAAACATTTTTAATCTGAACTGGTGATCAGTGTCTTGCAGTAGTAATTTATGCAGCTTTTCACATCTTTCTAGTTAAAGAAACGAGCACTTTAAACGGCCAGATAATCAACCATCCAAATTGAACAAAATAGCTAGCAGTTGGCACAGTGGGGCCAAATTGATCTTATGGTTATCGTTTTTTTAGTGACTAATCATTATCATTCCTTTGTTTAAAATGTATTCCAACTCGGGAATATTCCTGTAACACGTAGTGTTTGGTTTGAATTAGTGTCTATGGCTAGAATTTCGCCAGAAAGTAATTGTCAGTGATTCGGTGGAGGTGTGTATCCGCAACTGCCATTTCGTTGCACATTCAAGGGCTCTTCAAAATTTATTGTAATATGCCTTATCCTGTTGCATCTCATTAATCTGACTTCATCTTGGTTCAGGCTTATTCGAATAGAGGCTTTGGTCCTGCCAATACGAAGCGTATTCAAAATTTCCGCTCTGATTTGGACTAGTAAGTCTGAACAAATTTTCGGTTGCCTTCAAGCCTGTATTATAGTGACCTGACTGTGTAGAGTATCTTAGTGAATGTGAAATATTTTGAGCTTTCATTTTCGCTCTCAATCTTGTGATGCCAAAAATGTTTGCCCCATATTGCGTTTCTGGTTTCATTGTGACAGGTGTACACAGAGGAAATAGAGAGATTGCGGAGGGACCTCACTGCAACCAGGGAGAAGAATAGAATCTCTGTGGACCAGGAGAATTACAGGTAACTCATCTGCTGAAGCCTACAGCATAGCAAACAGTTGCTTGGAGCACAACTTTTTCTTTGCAACGATTGCTGTCAAAGGTACCTGTTCAAAAGACGACTCCAGTTATGAATCTACAAAGAGAGCAAGGCAAAACCGTTAGTGGCATTCTGGGATAAAATTTGGGCATTGGTTTGGTGCAAAGATCTCAGCTATTGTCAACTGTATTGTTTTTTTCCTAAGAAATGAAGCTATAATTGCAATTTTAATCAGCAAGCGGTACTACTGCCATAGGCTTGCCTTCCCTGACTAACGTAATATAGTATCTGGCTGAACTGAAATCATTTCATAGTTTTTTAACAGTGGTTTTTACTGTAGCCCTATCCTGTTTTGGAAGTTTTTAGTTCTTGTTTCGAAGTTCCAAGGTTTAATTGCTATATATCATTTTTTGCTAGGAACTTGGAATGCAGACTGAACAGCCAATCACAGGAAATCCTGGAGAAAGCAGCAGAGATAGAGTCCCTGACAGAAAAGCTCTTAGGAGTATGTATTCTTTTTTGTCTTTTTTTATCTTCTGTTTTTCTGCGTAAAGTGAAGCTTCTCTATGTTGCAACCATTGGGTGGAATGTTTTCTCTGTTCTAGTGGGAGGAAATTCGCTGAAATAAGGCATGTGCTCTTCACGTTACCATAAGCAACCTTAACCACATACCCCTTACCTTTTTTTCTTTTTTTCCCAGGTGAAGGTGCTTTTTGAAAAAACAAAGCAGGTGGTAGGAGAAACAACTGTAGCGGCTCGAAGCAACAGCTGCTGAGCTCCAGGACACGAAGATGAGCTTGGATGCAACAGAGCAGGCAAAGTAGCCTTCATGCTTCTTTTTTAGCTTTTCAAAAGCAGCTCATTTTTGTACACTAGTGTATTATTCTCGTGCAGTTTCTATGACATGTGCACACTGCTGCTAGCATATCTATGGCAGCCATTTTGTTGTGGTGTTGGTCCAGATAACCGTTTTCAAGTGTTGTTTTGCATGTTGTACCAGTGAAGGTGAATTTGATTCCAGGTGCTCTCAAAGACTTCAGTTGAGAGGGAGGAGCAGGCCGCTCTTGTACGAGCCCACACCAAGACTGAGGCCGCACTCACTGCAACTGCTGAAAAGGTAATAAAACTGATGCCATCAGTGCCACACTTGAAGCAAGCAGTTCTATCGATTGAAACTCTTCTTTTAATGCCTCTGCTGTTACTTTTCGTTCCTCTAAGGCCCCTTCTTGAATTTAAGGAACATTGAGTACAAAATGAAGTTGGCCTGTATCTGAATTATCCTTTTTTATATTAGAAGAGGAGGTTACTTGCACGTGAGTGCGCTTATGCATTAAACAATAGTTACACCTCGATGTAATGAACCTCCATGCAGCCAATTCCTCTTGTTCTCAATTTCCCAGTGCCGCCCCCACTGAAGCATGTGTATATGCAAACTCAATGTAAAAAACGTGTTGCGGTGGTAAACCTTGGTGTAGCAGATTCGGCACACCAACTATCTATTAACTAACGCTGCGTTACTTGAAATCCAGGCGACTCGTGTGACACGACTCACCATGCACCAGGGCGCTTGGTGCCTCTTCATAGCAAACGCAGCTGTCTCCTCAGCTTTCACTTTTGTTGCGTCGCGCCAAGTGGCATTGCAACAACTCTTGTCCAAAAGCAGCACCAAACAACGGGACATAAAAAAGAACACATGGGACAAGCAATGCACACCCATAGCCACAGGTCAGTTCGTCACACAATTTAGGTGCAGACAGCAGATGTGCCGCGATAGTGGGGACAGCAGAGAGTGCTGGCAACTTGAGGAGTGCCGGCAACTTGAGGCAGAGAGCCGGTTTCTGGGGGCTGCGGCAAACGGCCAGGCCGAGATACTTTTTTTTCTTTTTATGGGAGCCAAGTACAGGGAAAGAGAGACTGGAAGCTGCTGCCACACTCTCGTCAGCGCGTTCCAAAAATGTCTCTCAATGTTTTCAACTTTGAGTAACAGGGGTTTACTGTGAACGCATTGCCAGGCTATTTCATCTGCATTTATTTTATTTTAACGCCAGTTCAGCACAGTGGTTTAGTTATCATGTGAAAACTGGGTGTAACAAATACCTGCATGTAATAGAAAATTTTGGACTTGTCTCGATTTCGTGATATCCAGGTATAACTGCAGTAAAAAATGACTCCTTACCACCATGGACTGCTTGCATAGTTAAAATGAGGTGGTCAGAATAGGTTTATAGCTGAATTGAGCAAAAAAAATGAATTATGGGCCTGTATGTTAAGGTCACATTTGTGTTGCTGCTGCTGCTAGTGCACTTAGTTGCACACTGAAGATGAAAACGAAGGGTTTGATCTGGAAAATTAACTGAATCAAACCCATGACCCCCAACGTCCCCAGCAATGTCACAAGTTTGGTTAGATGGACGGACAATTTCTCAGTAATGAAAGCACCTTTTGCTTGCCAAACAAATATCAAGAGTCAGCCTCGTCAAAGTGCTGTCTATGTCCCATTAAATCTATGCGCACTTGTTGAACAGAAGAGCAGCTCTTTGTAACCACCTTTATTTGCAAAAAGAGAGGAAAGAAAGGACATGTTCATCGCAGGCGTTCATGGCATGTTTGCCTTGCAGCTCGTTGAAGTTGCCAGACTACCATAGGCGACATTGACATGCTGCAGCAGAAGCTTCAGCGTATGTCCGCCATTGACCAGACCAACAGGGAACGGCAGTCTGCGTTCGTGGAGAGCTCTAAAGCATGCTTCAGCCAGGTTGAGACAAGCTGCACCGGACAGGTTGCCATCCAGCGGGATACCCTCACTGGCATAGGAAGCTTATTTGGCAAGTGCTGAGGCCTCTCGTAACTGCACTTCTTAAGGGTGCCAACTCCCCTGCGACCCTTGTAATTTCAGTCTGGCGAGTTACAAGCAGGTTGAAGTGAGAGGAAAGATTGCAAACGCTTTGTTGTGATGATTGCCGGCAACGCCAGCAACAATGTACCTTTAGGGCGATAAGATTGGGAAAACATCTCTGTGCGCGCACAGAATGCTAAAGAGGATGAAGAGAATGTAAAGAATGTTTGCTGATCCTGGCATTATGGAGTGTGTTTTAGAGGGGCACCACAATGTTTTGTAAAATTGATTCTTTGTGAGTTCCAGTTCTCAGCGCAAAAAAGAAATTATTGAAATCTGAGCATGCAGGCAAGTTTTTCTACTAAGAAAATGAACTGTGTACTCCGCGATGTCAGTGCACGTTAAGAACTCCGGATGGAAGAAATTTCCGGAGCCCTTCACTACAGCATCCTTCATAGCCTGAGTCACTTTGGTACGTTAAACCCCATAAAACCAAACTAAGAAAATTAAAAAGAACGAGATTAGACGAAAACATCTTTTACTTACCCAGTGCTGAGATTGGGTGCTACCAATCGGAAACGTGCAGGACTGGAAGAGACACCCCCCACCTCTCCTCCTGTCCGTTCTCTACATTCACATTTTAGCGCAGCTTCCGTTTTTTTTCGCTGCCTTCTCAGTGGAAATTGAACAACAGTACTAATCTCCAGGAAAGTTTAAGCAGAATGGTAAATGTCGCCCCTAGAGTTATTCTTATTAGCTTTTGTTTGCTTTCACCGCTTCTTTCTAGCTTTTGTCTGAGTGCTGTAAGCTTTTCGCTAGCCACTTGAGACTTTGGATCACTTTCCCGAGTACAAGCGACTAGGCTCAAACTGGACGCTCAGCCAGTCTGAAAGAGAACACTCGATCTGGCTGCCACCTTATTTCCACCGCCGAAAATTGCCAGTGTGTTTCGACACAATCGCTCGAAACGAGCATTTCTGGAAAAGGTAAAATGTTCAGTCAGTCAGAAAAACTTTATTTCCCACCGATATAGGAGACACGCCTATCTTCCCAGCTCAGGTACGCAGACCCGGGAGGGAGTAGGAGGCTCCGCGGATAGAGGCCTGTGTGGTGAACCTCTTGGTTCTTCGAGGCCTCGGTCGCCAGGCGGATGGCTTCGGGTTGGTCTTCGAGTTTTGAGCTTTGAAGGAGAGACTCCCAAGCCTCCTCATTAGGAATGTGTACGGCAGCCCCAGGTGAGTAGGGGCATTGCCAGATTATGTGGTTTAGTTTCCCTCTCTATTCGCATTGTTTACATCTGTCGTGTTCTCTTGCGTCTATGTTAAGGAGGTATAGCCAGTGTGGGTTCGGAGAGTTGCCCGCCTGGAGTCTTCTCAGACACCTGGCTTGTTCGTTGTCCAGTTGTGTGTGCGGTGTGGCGTAGGATCTTCTACCCAGTTTATAGTAGTCGCAAATGTCTCTGAAGGTGGTTAGCCGCTCCTCGTGTACTGGGTCGTCGAGTCGCTCTGCGCTCGCCCGGCAGTAGACGTCTCGAGCGAGCGCGTGTGCGGCTTCATTCCCCGGTGCCGATTCGTGGCCAGGAGTCCAAATAATTCTGACCTTACGGGAAATCTCCCTGGATTCAAGTATTTTCTTCGTTTCTGCCGCCACCCTTCTTTTGGCGAGGTTCCAGATGGCCGTCTTGCTGCCACTAATTATGGTGTTGGCTTGCGTTCCGACACACGCGAGTGCAATAGCCACTTCCTCTGCGATATCAGCATTTCTTGTTTTGATCGATGCTGTAATTAACGGGATGCCTGCCCCATCTACCACCGCAGCGACCGCGGCCCCAGATTTTCCGGTGGCTGCGTCCGTGTATGCCACTCTTTCTGGTGGTTTCGAGTCCATTTCTCTAGCTATGGCCTTGGCTCTGCTTACCCTTCTTTCCTTGTGGTGAATTGGGCTCATGTTTTTTGGCATCGGCGGGATGTAGAGGTTGTCTCTGTACCCGTTGTCGAGTCTAACTTTCGGGGTGGTGCCTCTGTCGTGTTGAAGCCCCACCCATCTCAGTATTTGTCGCCCGGTGTCAGACAGGCTGAGCCGCTCTGTGTGGTTCGTGTGGCTTCCGCCAACTCGTCTACTGTGTTGTGCATTCCAATGGCCAGTAATCTTGTAGTCGAGGTTGATTGAGGGAGACTGAGTGCGTTCTTGATACTCCTTATTACGAATGCTTCGATCTTTTCTTTTTCCTTCGCATTGAGGTGCAGGTAGGGGATGACATAGCAGATTCTGCTGGTGATGAAAGCCTGCATTATTCTGGCTATGTTCCCTACCTTCAGACCTCTGTTTTTGAGAGAGATTCTTCTGATGAGCCCTGTTACTTGCGCTACGGGTCCTTGCAGTTTGTTTATCATGATCGTGTTCCTCCCGTCGGCCTGAATGATGAGTCCGAGGACCCTGATCTCCTGATCTAGCTGACTGCTAGGATCGTTAGGCCTTCCACTGCAACTTCGAGGTCGGGTTTCTGTCTGCTCTTGGTGTAAATCGATAGCTCAGATTTTTGAGGAGAGCAACTGAGGCCGATTTTCGCCGCGTAATCGGCCACAGCGGCCGCCGCTAGTTGGAGATTCTCTTGAATTTCTCCGTCTGATCCTCGGTTGGTCCAGATATTAATGTCGTTAGCGTAGAGGCTGCAATTGACGTTTGGGATGGTGCCAAGTCTTTGCGGGAGTTTGATCATCGCAATATTGAAGAGCAGGGGGGACAAGACGGATCCTTGAGGTGTGCCCTTCCCAGCTATCTTTATACTCGATTATTCTGCTTCCAAGAATGTCAGGGTGACCCTTCAAAATGTTCAAAATTGTGACCTCGGCGATGTCTTTGGGCTTTCAGGCATCACAATGTCACATGCTTTGCATATAAAGAATAAATACCTCATGCAAGACTTTAGTGGCAGGACCCATTTAGGCTCTACAGTAGTATTTTGTGCACGGAAAATATGCTAATCTGCATGGCTCACAGGCTGCACAGGGTTGTGACGGCATTGTCTTGATTAGCTGGTCAAGGAGCACAACTCCCTAACCTTTATACTAAAACAAGAATTCACTCGCCCTTTGACAGTCATGAAAGACTGAAAGTTCTTCATCAAGCATACAAATAAGCAGGTCTAATTTATATCTGCCACACACTGCATTTATGGAGAAAACCTGGGTACTTTTTACGAGAGAATGGCTTTGACAAAGGTTGGCTTGCAAAGACTGACTACCTAGCATTGAGTTTCCTTCAGGTTTTTTTTTCATTTTTTTAAGCCATGAATACGAACTCTCCATCTGACCGCATACTTTCTTTTGGCTGGCAGCAACACTGTGCAGTCTCATTCAACAACACCAGGCTGCTGTTGTGGCATACACCTCAGAAGCCAGGAAACTTGCGGAGGAAAGTGCTGCAGCCGACGTATCCACCTTGTCATTGCTGCAGTCCACAGTCCAAGGTCTTTGGGAGCAGCAGACAGCACAGATGGCTACAGGCTTGGTAAGTGACTTTCAATGCTTTTATGTGAGCTGAGCCTTTACGCTTGCTCATTTCTGCTCTTGGCGATTGCATTCAGTGGAAGTGCTTCAAGACAGTAAGCCTCTGGTACCGCTCTATACGAAGGGTCATTGGAAGTTTCCTGCAGAGGTTACTTGTACAGGCCCTGAGAAGCCTGGAGGAAGAGCTGCACTTGTTAGTCTCATGATGGCTGTTAGTGAAGCCAGTAGGCACTGTGAGCTCTTTATTAGGGTTGTGCGAATATTCTAAATTTCGAATGCTAATCGAATATGTTTGATATTCGATTCGTATTCTTATTCTAAAATTGATATTCGTGAATTCCCGCATGCTCGCCAGCGATCGTATACTGTGAAAACTTTCATAAATTGGACCGTGGCAAAACCACAATATCCGGCCAAATTAGACAACGATCAAGCTTTGTTTAGAGGAAAACAATACAGAGGTCCTATGCTCTTCCTGCTCTGCCGTTTATCACGCGACCGACCGCATCCCGACGCCGGAAGCCTTGACTTCGTGAGATTTTCTTTTAAGTGGGCTTTTCCACATATCACCCCTACTGCGAACAAGATGGCCGATGGCCCGCTTCGAACAATTGCAACGCGAAATCGCTCTTTTTTTTAAATCGTTCCGTAATACGGTGCGCATTTAATACCCACATCAGAAGAATGCGTCCTGTCGCCTTCATAACTCTCCGAGCATGACTTCCGCCATCCCGTTTTGTAAACTAAGCTATGCGTGAAATCCTACTTTTGGAATGCTGCGGGATCCTCGTGAAAGGGTGCGTCTAGTAGTCACGATAGGGCAACCAATGCTGTTAAAATCCTGCCTATTGCATGGTGCATTGTGACCTGCACACCTCTTTAGCGGGCGTAACGGCAGGCGTGGCAACAATCCCAAGGCCTCTCTAGCTAGAGCAAAAAAATAGCATGGCTGCGTGGTTTCGGTTTGTGAGCTTCACCGCTGCGCTGCGGCAACTTCAAATGTCGGCCCGCGCATTCGCCGATAGTCCGATCTCAGCTCCGCGCGGCTTACTTCTTTTTGCTTTTTAAAAACCATCTCGCCGCTCCAACGCCAGTGTGTGTTCCCAGTCCCCTTGCTTGCATTTGTGTTGTTCTCCAAAACGGGCGGCTCGACACGGGCTTACAGGCGTTAGCGCAATGGAGCCGCCTCACAAGGCCTTACTGCATATTCAGCATTTTAGGCAGGATTTTTTTTTCGGGGGGTCGCGGGCAATTTAATAAGCTGAGGCCTTCGGATGAACCGGCCATTTCGTGTCTCTTGAACTCGAAATGAATGAGGTTTTACTAGTCATCATGTAATTTTTTGTTGCAAATCTTGTCACTTCATGTATTTTGTTTTGCATGACCTCATTATAGTTTTGATATTGTTATGCTGACTAATCGAGTAGTATTCATTCCTGTGCACTTCATGTTTTAATAAGGTACAGAGGCAGTCTAGTTTTGTTTATTTTAGTTGCAAAGACCATATCGGATTTAGAAAAAATAGAGGCAACAATGTTTGCGTGTTCGTCGTTTTCTGAATTTTTTTTGTACGGTACAAATAATCGATTCGATATTCGAAGCCATTTTTTCTTCATATTCGTATTCGATTCGTATTAGAAAATTTCAATACCTGCACACCCCTACTCTTTATGCATGTGTTTTCAGTATCATGTGGCATGCTGCCTGTCAGGAGCAGCCAGCTCTCCAATAAACTGCTCTGCAGCACCACCAATACCAACAAGCCTGTTAATTTGGTGGTACTTTAGGTTCTTTGTGATGTTCCATAATTGCCGCCAGTGTCAGGACTAGCACTGGCCACCTGTTGCAGTTACATACCCAAATAATCCTCAAAAGGTCGACAAAAGCCACTTAAATAGTTCAATGGACACAGCACAGCTTAGTGTGATCAGTTCATGCATTCAGTTTCCTTTTCAGTGCATGCTGACGAACCCACGTAGTCTAACTTAAACCGGAGCTCCTCACTATGACGACTCTAAGCCCACATTTAGCTGCGGGACATTAAAGGCCACACATCATCTGTGGTTCTCATAAATGTTCTCATTTAACACTTGAGCTCCCAGGGCCATGACTATTAGGTTGCGTAGGCTATTTGCAGATTTGTATGCATGAGCGCTCTGTAATAAATGAAATCCCATAGATGCTTATGTTAGAAATAAGCCAAATCACTGGCAAAGCTGGGTTCCTTAAGACAAAAGCTTCTTTGCGCTGAGTAACGGTGGCGCTGTGATTGTGATTACAGTCGAACCCCGCTAGAACAAACATCGCTTCAACGAAATATTTCCAGATCCCCATCAGCTCGCCATAGAAAGTAATGGAACAAAATTCTCATCACTACGAACCATTTTTGGGCGCGTTTTCGCTTCAACAAAATTTTTGCTTTGCAAAGCTGGGTTTAAAAAGCTGTCTTGCAATAAAACAAGCTTATCCCCACCCACCTGTGTGCTTCCGTAGGTCTACGCTGCTTTGTTTCATTTAGCTATAGTGCTCTAGAAGAGGCTAGTGGCTTTAGCCGCCGGCGCGCCCCATGCATTGCGGCGAGGCGACGAGTGGGGACGGGACCAGGATGTTAGCGGCGGCGCTGTAGTCGCGTGGGCTGGCTGTTGGTGGTGCCCATGTGCTGCCTCTCGCACGTTTGTTCACGCATGGTTTACGGCTTCATAATAATAATAATAATAATAATAATAATAATAATAATAATAATTGTTTTTGGGGAAAAGAAATGAAATGAAAAGATATGAACCGCGCCGTAAGGGAAGGGATAAAGGATGGAGTGAAAGAAGAAAGGAAGAAGAGCTGCCGTAGTGGAGGGCTCCGGATTAATTTCGACCACCTGGGGATCTTTAACGTGCACTGACATCGCACAGCACACGGGCGCCTTAGCGTTTTTTCTAAAGAAACGCAGCCGTCGCTGTTCTCCGATTTTTCAGCGCATCCTTTTAGTTTCTTTCGCCGGCTGCCTTCTTCATTCATGAAAAGTTGGAACCATCAATGGCAACGACACTTCTTTTCTCTTGCGGGTGTCAAACCGGCTACAAGTGGACTGAAGGAAAGCAGCCATCGTTGTTTACCGTGTCGAAAGATGAGGAAAGACGCCGAATTTGCCAGCCAGGGATTTAAGTACATCATGACATCTCGATTGAGCAAGGATCCAGTGGAAACTTTGTTTGGCATAATCAGGCAATCGTGCGGGTCCAGGGACCACCCAACACCAACAAAGTTTCTATTTGCCGTCTACTGCTTGCCATTTTACACTCTTGCCAAGAGAATGCGTTCAGGCAGTGCTGACCCTAATGGAGGTAGTGGGGAACTAAGTTCTCTTCTGGATGCGTGCGATGCTCCTGCTCAAGAAGACATGGTTGCTGCAATCGACCAGCTCATCGAGAAAGGCAGTCTAGCTTCAGCCGAGCGCATGCTTCAGAGTATTCCTGCTGAGCACAGAGAGTATCTAGAGAAGAAGAGCGATGATAGCCTTATACATTATATGGCAGGGTATGTTGCCCGAAAGTTTCTGTCACGTTATCGCGGCACGCACTGCAAAATCTACAGGGAAGCTCCAATAAGGAAGGCAGAAATTCTGAGTTCAATGATATGTGGCAAGGGATGGTTGTTGTATCCTTCGCAAGATCTTTCCCGGGCAGTGAAGAAGTTAGGGGATACAATCAATGTTTTTTTCAGTCGCGAGGAACTCTGCAGTCACAGGATGGTATATGTAATGCTGCTTGTGAAGGCAATGTTTGGGTATGCCTTAGGTTGCAGGCAGCACGCAGATGAGCTCACAGCAGAGTGGATGAAGTGCGATGTGCTGACAAGCTGCACTTTTATGTAAAAGCTGAACCAATCGCGACAGGAACCACGTAAAAATAAATTGCACACGAAGATAAGCCGTTGTTCATAGTGGCTCTCTCGTAGCAGCCGTAAGCAGTGCCTTGAGAAGGAGGTGGCTGCCCGTTTGTTGGACCAATAAAATTGTTTGGTGCAGTTCCTCTACATATTTTTTTGCAGGTGTACTAAGACATTTTTGCGCATTTTAGGAACCGCCATGACCGCCTACTAATTGAATCACCGTGGCAGGAATTATCTTTCTAGATTTCAGTGAATGTGTACTTTGGAAAATAAAAGCTGATTTTGATGAAATAAAGCCTCGTCCATTCGGAATATCTCTGTTCAGGATGCGTAAGTACGTGTGCCGAAATTGTTTGGCTAACTTAACCAGTGAATGTGATTGCGCCTGGACGTGCATCAAAAATTTTGATTGAAAATTAAGCGATTTACTCATCCACAATTTTACTTCTGCCCAATTTGTGAGCTCTGCGTTTAGAAATGCAACCGGATCGTCGTACGGCGGTTCTGTCTCTTCGTCGGGTCGGCTTTATCTTCGCCCAAACTTTTGGCATGTCCGCCTTTCCACCTTTTCTGGGCTCTTTGCCTTGAGAGGTAGGTTTTGAGAAAATATGCATTAGAGCTGCAGACCTCGGATTTTCGGTGTTACACCAGATGCACACAGCAATCTTGACGCTGCGAATGCAGCGCGTCTCGCAGGTATGTCGTGGGTTCTTTACAGCCAGTGCTCCGGTGGCACAATCTCACGCTGTCGACGTGAGATGCCGAACCCGCGGGCTCTGCCGGGCTCCACTACCCTGTTCTAGAACACTATAACTAAGCTTTCACTGGAACCAATTGATCCACTCATTCAAACATACATGAGGACCGCCATTGCTTGGTGGTGATGATAATCGGGCTGGCTGCCTTGCGACAAGGCACGGGTTCAAGCTCCCGTTTTCTTCCAAGCCAGAGCCGCAACCAATCTGTGTTGTTCAACCTGTTTTTTGGCTGTTTTTGCTTCAACGAAATTTTTCGCACGTCCTGTCAGTTTCATTGTAACAAGGTTCAACTATAGTACTCTTCATACCGGCTATGGTTGCAGTACTACAGCGACAGATGAAGCATATATTCTTGTATGGGTTTAGACAGAATGGTTTTGTCCTACAGTGCCGGTGTCACTCTTGCTGATGTTGCTGTTGTAGGCAAGCAACCAAGCGAAGCTGCACAGGCTGTGCCAATCTCTCGTTCTTGAACGGACGCAGGAAGACAAAAGAGACAAGCAGAGCTGGAAGTGCAACTGTCTGCCCTCGCGGATCAGGTCTCATCTTGGTGAGTGCATTCTTTGCACCGTATTTATTGAAGCTTGGCTCTGTTTTCTATAGCATTTCAGGGTCCTTGTTAACGTGCTACAATAGTGACCTACTACCATAGGTTTAGTATTTAAATGTGATATACTGTCTTGTTCTTTACCATGCATTGCAACGTAACTAGGTTATCTTGGTGTGAGTTTCTTACTTCTTACTTGCTGCTGTGTGAGCAGCAAGTAAGAAGCGTAAGTGAAGTTGGAATGAAAAACAAAAAGTTTCAGTCACTATTTAGGTAGGAGGTGTTGCAGCAGAAATGTCTTGAGACCAGTTTCCCAACCCTTCCACCAAAAGCGTCAAACACCCCAAACTGCTCAAAATTTGCTGCATTTGAATTCGGCGGGGCCGTGCGCCAGCGAACCGGACAGCCATTTCAAAATGTTAAGGTCCTCTGAAGCCCGCTTATATTGAACATGACTGTCACGCAGCTTTTGTTCCTGATGTCCAGATGGTAGCAGCAAATGGGCTTGTAAAAACAAACATCTCAGTGTGCAATTCTATGGTGTAAATTTTATATGCATGTGTGCGAACCAACTGCAGTCCCGCGAAGTTTTCACACGCATTTTCGAGCCACTGCCCATTTCTCTCTCGCATTGCCAAACACGAGCAGCACACGTGCCGAGATATAGGCTGATGTACATGCTCGTGTTTGCATGTCTTTAGAATCTACTGTTCGCCAACTTGTTTCCAACTGGCCGGCCTATTTTCAAATACTATTATGTCAATATACATAGATTACACTGTGGTATTCGCCTGCGACTTTTAAATTAAAATTGAATTTTTCGTCATGTTGTTTTTCTTTTCTGTTTCATCAGCCTAACAATGTCTGTGACGTTTAGTTGTTTAGCTCGTGCGAGCAAGAAAAAACAACTAGTATACAACCTTTGTCCATAAAGTTCTGAGACCGAGTCCATTAAAAAATGCGTTTAACATTGAAATAATTTTTATAGCAGCTCTTTGAAATAGTCGCGCTTGCAGTTTATACTGAGTTTTCAATGCTTTTTGAAGTCTTGGAAACAGTTGGAAAACTTCTTTTGGCAGGGCTGTCAGCTCCTTTGTCGTGGCGTCGGCTTGAATGGTCTGCATGCTCTCCGTCCAGTGACCTTTTAGGGCTCTCTTCACATGAGAAAACAGCAAAAAATGTCATGGGGAAAGGTCCGGACAGTATGGCAGATGGGGAAATGAATGGGGAGTGAGTAATTTTGTCCATGGCGAGAAATTTTTCCGTGCTGAGAGTAGTGTGAGGCCTTGGGTTATCGTGGAGAAAGATCCATTGTGTCCAGGTGCCCACAAGTCAGGGCGACGGTGTCGGAGCGCATCACGCATGTGTTGGACAACGCGGATATAAAACTCCTGATTCATCGTCTGCCCTTGTGGGACGAACTCGTGGTGTATGACACCTCTGGCATCGAGAAATAACTATCAGCATAGTATTTTTGTTTTGGTCTTCTGTCGCCACACCTTTCTCGGCGCCGGAGAGCTTGTGGGTTGCCATTCGGTGCTCTGCCTCTTTGTTCGAGGATCGTATTGAAAACGCCCTGTTTCGTCGGCAGCAGTGATGCTGTCGACGAATGCAGCATCCTTCCATGCCTCGGAGAGCAAATCAGCGCTCACTGGCGCTCGCGTGTCCTTCTGGTCCTGTGTGAGGGAGTGCGGCACAAATCTGGCATTCAGCTTTCGTGTTCCCAAGTTCTCATGAAAAATTTGATGGCATGTTGTCTTACTAATGTCGAGAAAATCTGATAGCATGCGGACCGTAATGGTGCGGTCTTGCTGTATGATTTTCTTCATCCGAGTCACGTTGTTTTCTTTCCGCGAGGTTGAAAGGCGCCCCAGCATTGTGTCGTCTACCACAGACGTTCTCACCAAAACGAACCTCTTTGGCCACTTGATATCTCGCGCCCGCGAAAATGTCTTGTTGCCTTAAGCATCGTGAAGGAGCTCATACATTTGTGTGGCTGCCTTGCCAAGCTTCACGCAGAATTTTATGTTTACACGCTGTTCAAGGTGGACATCCATCTCTCCACATTAACTCACAGTAGAATGCACAGACAACTAATGACAATGTATTTTTCTACATGTAGTGCCATCTAGCGGTTGCCACAACAATTAACATAAATAGCCCTGGTTAGCCCGAAAAGATGATGCTACGCAAACGCACCAACGTTTGCTTTAGGATATCATTTCCAGAGAAAAAAATAAATCTGTCACTAAACTTTATGGACAAAGGTTGTAAATTGCTGACCTGTCATTTTTTGTCATTTAAATCTTGAAGTAGGCTGTCTTAGTGTTTTAGTGGGTAAAAATACGTATCAGCGATTATATTTTGCAATTATAGTTCGCTCTCGAAGGGGCCGGAAAATTTATTTGAATTTTGTATAGCTTGAATTGAAGGGTTCCTTTTTAATACACTGGATGTTAACTCTGCTGAAGTTTCAAATCAGATAAGGGTGCTCAAATAAATTTGAATTCCAATTAGCGAGAATCCATTGTATTTTTTAAATAAGCTTCGGTGTTTCATTGCCGTGTTTTCTAGGAGGAAATCTCTGCACACCACCGCCGGCAGGAACTTCTTGAAGCCTCCATTCCGGACGAAAACGCGAAGCTGCACCGGCAGTTGGATGCCCGCCACAGAGAGGACTGCACAATGTCTGCTGCGCTGGAGCAGATCAGCATACAAGCCGAAAAGGTTGGTGCACACTGCATTATTTTATGCTATTTCTCTTGGTGTAACAAGTTCAGCTCATGACTTCTTAGACATTTTCCCCGAACAAACTATTCGTAGCAATCTATTCTGGTCTATCTCCTATGGACTGGCTTGCTGTCCCCTTCAAACGTCTTTCATAACTTGCAATGAATGAAGCCATGGCTTGAAAATGAATCTTACCGCCTATTGATGGGCCCTAAGCGCTTCACTTGCATAGCATAAGTAAAGTTGTTCCTCTGATTTCTCATTATTTGATTTAGATTGAATTTCTATACTTCTCAGTGAAGGTAGGCAAGTGGCAAGTTTTGCAGTGTAGAAATGTAGAAAAACTTTCAGGCAAAGCGGATAACATGTTGGCTGAAATCCTCTGCCTCACTGACTAGTGCTGTGTCTTTGCTACCACTTTCTGCAGTTGGCATGTTCTTTGTACCCTGTGCTGTAGCTGCTCACATCAAGGTCATAGTTAAGGCCTGTTTTATCTGCGGTGTAGAATTTCATATGAATTTATAACAAAATGCGCAATATTCCGTGGGAAGCATCTCACGCATTAACATATGCATCATTTAGTTCCCGCAGCAGCGGCAGCCGTGCAACCTGTTCTTGCTTACCTGCTTCGTGCTTTTGGCTGCACAGTTCTGTACCCATTCTTTTTTTTTCTTTTTCCTGCTCGTGGCTCTTTCCTCGCCTTCTTCTCTTTCTAATTCGCCAGCGCTGCCGGCTATCGACGTCCATAAAAACTCCCTCTCGCCAATGGTTGTCTCATGCTTCAAATCAAGAAGTTTACATTTACTCACAGTTAATAAGAAAGCTCGCTATCTCAAAAAACAGCGAAAAAATAAATTTGCACTCTATTTGTCATAGTTTGGTCAAATATAACACGAGGTGCTTTCTCAAGCAGGACGACACACATTATTTACATGCACTTTCTTGATATCGATTTCAAAATGTCCACTATCATTACTCTTCCATGTAAGCGGGTGACTGCGTTTCTGCCATTGCTGCAGCGCTTTGCAGGGACACGTTTTGCGGGGACAAGCATGTCAAGGCATCAGAATTTGGATTCTCTTGATAGGTGAAATCTGGTAGCAAACGATTAAACTAATCACATCCTAATGATTTTATCATTCCTACAAACGTCCAGAAATTAAATATCATCTAAGAATGAAAATTTGGCGGCTAACGCACAAATCTGAGAGATACGTTCATATTTGCGATTTTTCGCGGAACCGTGGAAAACAAGGGTCTTTAGTTATAGATGCTAGGCTCTGTGACGAGTGGCAGATATTGTTTCACAAGTGTCTTCTTGATACTATTCGAAGTTTGGCCTGCAATATTTCATACCAAAGATTCCAGTATGTTTTTTCTTGTGCAGCATTCCAGTGTGTTCACCAAGGAATAACTATACTGCTGCAGCCTTTAAATCATCTTTTCATTTCTCCTGCTAATAGTGTTTTGTGCCGCTGCTAGGGACATGCTAGCTTGCCTAGTCCTTTCGCAAATTTATCGATGCTTACTTTTTACAGCCTTTATGTCTTATATGAGTGGCAGCAAGATCACCGTACTTGTTTGTGGGAGGTGTGCACCTGAGTACCCCAAATTGCAGGTATTGCTAGCAGTTTGAGTTCTTAGCATTACATTATTCTTTAAGGACATATCTTGTCATTTTTTTGTGTGTTCAGCATGTGTTGTGGCAGATTAGTTTTCTCATAAGTTCATTGTCATCATTGTTTCCTTTTTCTCTTCAAGGAGGTGACCACTTTTTGACAGAACTATGAAAACTTTGTGCAGTTCTTCGCGTCATCAAAATTCTGCAGAAAGTCTCGGCGCCCAAGGTATTACTGAAAATACATTCACATGTACTAGTCAAGCTGACTTATAAAAACACGTGGCGACTGCTGGCAATGTATGCAAAGAGAGGGCGAAGAGACCTCTGCTAATCGAAACTGCGGGCCAGTGCACAGATTGCTGGAGCAATATTTTGGTGTGTGTGAAACTGTGTTGATCTCGGGAGAGAGTCCGTTTGCGGAGATAGTCGCGTACTATACATGTGGTGTTTAACGACGTCAGGCTTAGGGCATAACGCAATAGAACTTGGTCTTGGAAGAAGAGGAAAGTCAATTTGAAGTTGTGCCT
>NC_135497.1:431873142-432080642 GCF_052857255.1 Amblyomma americanum | reverse complement strand
AACTAACTTTTCAAGCAGCATGGCTGATGTACTAAAGGTATTTAAAGAAAATGCTTTAGGTCTAGAGTTCACCACTGAGGTCACGGTCGGTAGTAAGCTACAATTTTTAGATCTGAGTTTGAAGGTTGCGACGGGGACGTCTGTTGGGAATATCGTCCAAGGATAGGAAAACCGCTGTTAAATTATAAATCGCATCATTCCAAAACAGTTTAAACAGGAATTGTGGTCTCATCTCTTTTGTCCTCATTATCAAAATCATGTATCCATATGGCAACCAACAGCTTCAACGAACAAATTAAAAGGTTGAAGGAAGCTGGATACCCGGATGGTGTTATGTTATTGGGCTGTAACAAGGTACCCAAAAAGCTTAGGAATCCATCTTTGGTCCCTAGTCCGGGAAAAGAGAAGGAAAGAAAAAAGTTTGCCATCATCCCATACGTACACCGTATGTCACATAATCTAAAAAATGTGGCAAAAAGGTATGGCGTAGGGGTGGTTTTTTCAGCACCCAAGAAACTTAAAAGGGTTTGTGCTGTTTTGGAAAGAAAGGCTGAGCAACGAAAAGAATCTGATACAACTTGTGGGGTTAAGCACGAAGCAATGCATGTGCCATGCGCAGAAGAGGTTGTGTACAAAATCCCAATGTCATGCGGACAAATATATATCGGGCAGACGGGGCGTTGCATCAATACACGTGTGAAAGAGCATGCAAATAATCTTGAAGCTAACAAATCTAATCATCTAGTTGACCATGTTCGAGACTGCCAATTTTGTTTTCCTTCATTGCCTTACTGTGATATCCTCTACAAACACCCGTCCCGATTAACACGTGAGAATATGGAAGCATATCACATGAAGGAAAAAACAAGGTTATGTGTCAGTAAGTCATCTATTTCATTATATGACAGTGAGGTTGCATTCCTCGATGCCACGTAGAAACTTAGGTTTTGTCTATGTACTAGCTGATAAGTTGGCCACTTTTTCTATAAAATGTACTGCTTTCCTTATATAAATTTCAGTTGTGAGTCAGCGCTTGTCCTGTATTTTCTTCCACGCTGTCCGCGTCGTTGCGCTGTTTGCCACCAATATTTCACAAAATGCGCCAGCACATTTTTGATTATTACGTCATGGAAGGCCACGCCCCTTTTCACCTATAGAACCCATTCGCTACCAACCGAAGAAAGAAAAACGGAAAAAACAGGAACTTTAATCTCTGCTCTTAAAAATAGAACCGAACTCAAAAGAAGTGGAATGTGCAGCACAGCCCACATATACATGTCTTCACACGTGTGCTTTCTCTATTGGCGCACGGGTCATTTTTGACTAACTTCAAAGACCACCGAAAAGACAGTGTATTACGTAAGCAGCTGGAGATCACAGTGGTAGCTAAGAACTTGTGCAACGTCTTATATGTTTTATTTTTTGTAATCATTTATTGCTCAGTGCAGCGGCCTATTTTAGTTTTGCGTGTAGTTTTTTTGTGTTGCCAGCACATTTAGCCAATACATTTTGAATAAGTTTTGCACACACAGCTCTGGGAACTTTTTGTTCACAAGTATCATCAGTAAGGTACAGTTTGATGTATTACAATGCACAGTGCCTTTAGCACTTATTGAAGAAATAGTTTTTATTTAAAATACTCAAAATTGGTCTTTTTTTGCGGTGAAGGTAGAGTTAAGCGCCCGTAAGTGCGTATATGGCGGCGGCCTCGGAGCCGGCAGAGTTAACAAGGTGCACAACGGAAGATGAAAGTAAGGTGATAGCGAACAGACCAAGAGGATGAAAGCGAAGGAGGAGAGGGTACTCCGAGAGCATGAAGAGGAAAGCTGAGGAGGGGGGTATGGTAAAAACGAGACGAGAAAAGTGGGAAGGGGAGGATATGGCGGGAGTAGGTGAGAGTGGCGTCATGCTTTATCTGTGGCAGCTGTTGAGAAAAGCGCTGGCTGAGCGGAGGGCCAGCGGCGCGAAGCTCTTGATTCCGTGCTTGGCTGAAGCCGAGGCCAAGCTCCGCCGTTGCTCGGCACTGTGTGTTCCATATGGGTTTGTCCATGGTTTAAATACCTCAACTGCCGTGCTCAAATTCAGCATTCCCGAGCATCGTCATGTGAATGTTTTCTTTTTGCAGATTTTTTTCGTTTGATGGAGTACGATGAAGCTGCTAGAGGACGTTTTCTTCCCAAGGCAGAAACTAAGCATAAAGGCAAGAGAAGGAAATGCTTTTATTTGCAACCTCGTTGAAAGGGAGTAGTGGGCGGGTATGGGATATGGACACTAATAGCCTGCTGTCGTGCAAAAATGCCACAATTTCTTACAGCTTGTGTCACAACTTGTCATGAACAGCACTGCTCTTGGCACTGGTTGAACAAGCTTAGCGGCACAACTACCGCACAAATGAAACTTTTGTAGATATTACAGCTAGCACGCTGCAGTGTATCATGGGGCACCAGTGGGCCATGTTTGGTTATTCAGCTGTGTTACATCAAATATTCGGCCCCTTTTCTCGTGTAGGAGAGCGGTATCTCTGAGGAAAACGAATGCAGTAAGAAGCTAGCTTTCAATCAGCTTTCTTTAGAGAAGGTTGTGCCTGTGTACTTGGTAGCTTATATCTATAACCCAATCGATGGGAGAAGCCTTGTGATGTATGTAGTGCTTCAATTCCAAGTCAGATGAGCATTTTTGCAACGTCTCTGATGCAACAGCGCTGTTTGAACAGATACTTCACATTGACATTGTTTGGTATAATGTACAGACTCTGGGAGTTATTTCTATGTGTGACATATCAAGCTAAAATCACGATTATCTCTTACGTCATTGTTTGCACTGCAGTGAGAAAAATTCGAACTTGACATATAGTAATTTGATATGGTTCTGACATACTTTTCTTATATTTATTCCGGCAAAAAATCTCGGTTTGTTTCTGTCCATTATCAGTCTACCGGCAGAAAGTAAATGTGTAGCAAAAGCTGTGAAAACAGTGGTGCCAAAACATTTATGGTATTAATGCGATTTAGTGTGCATTTGTGGTGCGAGCATTGGACATACTCTCAGTAGAAAAAGAGATTGATAACTTTCGCAAGTATGATGATTTCATTCTTGCCGGATCTTTTATTTGTTACTGTTTTGTCAAGCTAGAACAATAATGCCAGCTTTGATTTTATGCTGCAGTGGAGGGCCGATTGAAGAATCCCATTGCCCTTACACCTCCAGCTGTGAAGAAGTTCATGCCAATCTTTGCGAAAACCAAGTACCAGGCTGCCATGACTTCTGTCCTCGTGGACAAGATTTGCTGTGAAGTCACTGCTGACAAGTGCTCTGGTCGTGAACACCAGAGTGGTCCCTCTACTGGAATGGACACAGCAGTTGCATCAGCGAGTGCCTTTCCCAGTACTGACAAGAACTCTGGTCATGCATCCCCCAAGAGTTCAAGTGCTTCCTAAATGCATGTGGCAGTTGCATCAAACAGGGCTTCCCCCACGTCAGTTCCTCTTCCTTGCACATCATATAGTTAGAGATTTGGATGTGTATGCTGGTATTTTTGCTCTGCTTTATTTTTCAGGTGCAGTTTTTAAATTTTCTTTAGTGTATCCAAGCTGCAGTATTTGGTTCTTGTACAAGGTGTCATAGAGGTAAACAGTTTTGATGATAATCTTATGATCAAATTATTAGCAGTTCCAGAGACAGAAGATTATTCACAACAGTGTTAATATTAACATGTTATCAAAATTTTAGCAGTCAAGTACACATGAGAGTGTTTGTTCTTGCCGAAAATAAAGTTAAGTCCATCTCACTATCGTATTTTTGTGAGCCTTTGCAGTTCATTGTTGACAGCCTTTGGCAACACTGCAATTTTGTCATACCTGAGGCAACCATATTTGTCTAGAATGATAATCATACACTACTGTTTCTATGATTTTCTAGATTGCCATAGACGATGTTGATGGTAACCCGCCGCGGTGGCTCAGTGTTAAGGAGCTCATCTACTGAGCCGTAGTAGCTGGATTTGAACCCGAACGCCACGGCCTCGCTTCGATGGAGGCGAAACGCAAAAGGCGCACGTGTGCAGTCGATGTCAGTGCACATTAAAGATAGCCAGGTGGTTGAAATTATTCTGGAGCCCTCCACTACGCACCTCTTTCTTTCTTTCCTAAAAAAAACAGTTTTATTTTTTTTTTCGTTTTCCCCACCTTGAATGTTTTTCGCGTTTAAGAGGGTTCACCAGTGCAAGTGAACTTAGGGAATGCATACGCGTTTATAGTTGCTCTAGCGTGCCTAAATTGTGAAGCTTTTATTTGATTTGCAACATTTTTTTCTTTTCCAGTGAAGAGAGAAAATGTTTCAGACAAATTTCTTACTGAAACAATAATATTCTTACAAAGAAGAGGCCAATATAAAAAAAAATGTTCGGTCCTGGATGCGGTGGTTCCGCAGGTTGCATTGCGATAGAGTGAAGTCTAGAAACCCATGCACTGTGCAATGTCAGTGCACATTAAAGAACCCCAGGTGGTGCAAATTATTCAGAGCCCTCCACTATGGCATCTCGCATAGCCCGAGTCTCTTTGGAATGTTTAACCTCCCTAAACCTAAACCAAATCAAATCTTACTTTTTAGACGTCTTGTGTTTTGTTATCTCCTGAAAAAATTAATCGAAATATTGAAAGTCGGTAAACAACATTTTCTTTCTCTTTCCCGATTGTTAAGCCATAATTTTCATCCATATCAAGCGTTTGATTTGAAATTTACAGGTATATTTTCTGCATGCATTTGAAATTCACTATAATTTGAATTGGTATATGACGTCGCTCCATCTGGCACGTGGCAGTTTTGATACTCTATACCACTAACCCCTTATTTAGCGGTGTTCTTGTGTCCATGGTCTTGGCTTGGATGAACTTGTATTATTTTTCTTTCTTGGGCTGTATTGCTGTTTTTTTTTTTTGGTCGACCACGTGCACAATTTGATACCATCATCGAGTGTATGTTCCAAGTGACCATGAGAAAGTGGGGGGCTAGGCTAATCGACGCAGGTGCCATACGCTTATTGTACGCGGTTAGATGCAGATGCACAGTCTCCGCAGAAAGCTGCTTGCCCATATGTGTGCCCCCACTTCTTACTTTCGATACGTAGTCCCGTTTCACACATACTGTACAGTTTCGAGATGACACTTTGAAACTATAAAGCGCGTGGAATCTATGTTGTAAATACAGTGAGATTCAAAAAAGCTACGAAAGATATATGTAGTGAGGAGGGGCAGTGATGTAGACATATATGACATACATCACGGCTTCCTATAAAATCAGAGGAGGTTGGAAATTTTCGCATGCGAAAGTTATTATGTTCCATGTTCTGGAGAAGTTCAAAAATACGAAAAAGACACATCAAGCACCGATCGTTCGGAATTGCCGCGACACTTGTTGCTGAGAGAGGAGGGGGTGAACGCAGCAGTGTGATCGTTAGGACGATGCTGAACCTTAAGCAGTTTCCAAAGAATGTTCGGGAGAGCATTTCAGGTATTAATCATGTGTCCCCCCCCCCGGTGGCCACCTTCTCAAATGAAATGGTTGGTCATCGGACCAAGCAAGGCAGTGCTAACTCAACCATTTGGCCGTTATTTGGTTTCGCACCAGACCCTAACAAGTGCCCAATCCCCAATAATTTGTGATTATTTACATATTTTAGGCGAGCGCTTGCTTGGTATTTAATGATGTATACTTTTCAGCATTCCTGAGTCGCTCGCAAGGAGTACAAATGCTGAAGAGCCCTCACTGGCAAAGCTGGCATCATTCAAAAAGGCAGGGCTTTGACATAGGAACAGAGTATTCACGAGGTGAAGCATGAGTGGAGTTAGTAAGGATATCATCAGGTTCTCTTCTCTAGTAGTAAAGAGTAATCTCAGTGGTGGTAAAGTTGCTGGTGAACGAGTGCTGCAAAATACTGTTTTTTTCAAAAACTGGTCACAAGGCTTTGAGTGCGTGTATAGTTTATGCATCTTCATGCAGACATGAGTATTTTTGGCTTTATTGTTCTGGTAGTGTTCTGTAATGTTAGCCTTTTCTATGTAGCATGCAAAAAAATGTAACAAATTCACTGTTTCATTTAAAGAGCTAGAGAGAGAAACACTTTACTTGATTACAAATTAAGCACCCGGCATGGCTTCTGCCTGTAGCACCAGGGATAGTTAATTGGCCAGTTATGCTGACGCCAGCCCGGTACGCCAGGTGGTGCGTGGTGGTTAAATGAGCTTTGTCATACATTTCAGGGCTACCTGGATTTCACTGTTTCTATGCAAAGCCAGAAAAAATCTGCACATATCCTTGACATGCAGATATGCTCTGTGGAGGTCAGGTGCTTTTGTAACAAAAGTTTGGGTATCCAACATGCACAGTTTGGTAGGTTACTGTTAATCGGATTAATTTTGCATGATGTCTGAATTAAACTAAGTATGCAGTGGTCGATTTAATATTCATCTTATCAATGAATTTATCTCTTTTGTTCAAGCATTAGAATAATAAGCCAAAAATAGCCAAAAGAGAAAATATTCACCTAATAATTGAAAAGCTCCTGAGAGAAGGGGTTGATATAAGTTTCCTTGTGCAATATCTTAAGCTCGATGGCTGCACTTCTATGCCGTCATCCACTAGTACTCATGATTCGGCTAAGCCCAGACGTCCAAATAGGATAGCGTACATGGCGCAGCAAGAAGTGGGCAATGCCCTTCGCATAAAGGACCCGATATGGGAAGCTGGAGGTGATAAAACGGACAATGAGATAGGGCAGCCTACTTAGACTTTTTTACTGACAGGATGGATTTCACTGCTGTTTACTTTCAATCATAGTTAGCCTGTGAGGTGTTTAGCTGAGCTTTGAAGTCTGTTGTTTTCACTTCACGGCTAGGAAGATGAAGCAAAATGCTAGCTCGCATTGGTGATGAGTACCTTTCCATATTTGATAACCGTGTTTCACAGAGCGTGCAGTCGAGTTTGAAACTAAAATGTGCGTGGAAGCGACTCTTTAAATAAATGGGATTCAAGAAACCTAGAAAAAAACTGAGGCGGCTCTATGACGTAGACAAACTGCGTACATCAGGTCTTCCCCTAAAACTAGAGGAGGTAGGGAAATTTTTCTTGCGGAGGCTTGTTGTCTACACGAGTTGAGGAAACTTATTGGCAGAGCTTTTAAAAATGCATTGTACATTATTGGCTCTGCTTTGAGGTCTTTTACGCGGCATAAACGCTCGGTGGCCTCTACTTTAAATAATGCAAGCATTTTATAGCCAACCTCAAACACCCATTTCAAGGACTTATGCACGCCTTAAAAGGCGCGCATAAGTTATAAATGGCAACAAGTGGTAGCATTGATTGAAGGCGCATATTTCACCATGAGGTTTTCTCGGCGTTCTTACGAATGTAATGCGCTCTGGCTCTTTGAAAAATCAGGTGCTCAGCCCTGAGGTACTATAATTGCTACTGTTATTTGCTAAAGTACAATCATTTGTGTATCATACAAGACCTGTTAGAGGAATTGCTAGTATTGCTGAAGTATATGCAAGTGATTTATTCATTTACTCAGAAGATTGTGTATGTGGCGTTTGTTTTCGAACTGGTCATCCAAATGAACTTCCAACGTCATGGTCTGGTTGAAATGATTTTTGCACGCCTTTCTTGCCAAGACCCCGAAGCCGCCCACCGCAACCCATAGAAGCCCAGAGCTGACCCCATTCGACCATTATCCGGTGGACATCCGGTTCAGATCCGAACGTCTGTGGGATGTACCCCGGATGTCTCTTCTCGGCAAGAAAAGAAGATTAGCTAAGGTTTAACTACTGCTGAACTTCATTAGAGAGCGAAAGCTGTGGTGTATCGGCAAGTATACGCGGCTTGCATCTGTAACGTTGAGTGCGTTCCGCACACTGGGTAGGTAGGGTGCCCACACCTGCCACCCTGGCAGGTTTCAATAAATGGCTGATACCGAGAGGTTGTCGCCCAATGAACGCTGTGGCCTAATCTCTGTGATATCTATCTATAGGTGGCGGCACTGTCGCTCCACCTGTGTGGATTGGCAGCCGGCAGCCGGCAGCGCCCGCTTAAACGTACGCGCGGCGATTCGCTTCCAACATTACGGTGAGTTTCCTGCCGAAGAAAACGTGACGTCTGCAATAGATAGTTTTCATCTGCTACCATTGCCTATTGCTTTTCGAGCTTGCTGCCTTATTGTAATTACGTTGTGGGTGGTAGATTATTTCAGATATGTCTCCATTGCCTGCATTCTGATTGCCTCCGACTCAGTCTTTGACTTTATGGCTTAGGTGCGTGGTCAAATGAGCTGAACTTGTTTTAGCGATACAGAAGACATAGCGTAGTGGAAATATGCATTGAACTGGTCACGAAAATAAAATTAGCGGAAAGCTTTTTGTTCACATTCATGCCCGCAAATATTGAATTTTCTGCTGTTTGTTCACGTAGGTGGCCTTATCATCTTTGTGACATAAGATGCGACTGTAGAGACTTATCTCGATTGATCGCCGCCGCGCTCAACTGCTTCCACATTGTTCCAGATTGTTGTAGTTGCTTTAGCGCCTTATCTAGATGGTTCCTTACCAGCTTTAAAGTTAACAGGTCCGAGAGCGACGTGCATTCGTCCGACGACCACCGAGGACGCTTGTTGCTATGCTGTGGCCGAGTCATTCAGTTCTTTATGAGCGCAAGTCAGCCCGAAAAAGTTTTCTGGAAGCTCTTTTTGCTGGCTTCTTGCTCGGTGGACTGCCGTCACCACTATGTGACAGTGTGCAGAGATGTGGTCCTGGCTGCCGCTGCACAGCCTAGGCCTGGAGGCAGACAAGAATCGCGCACAGCAGGGGTCTCCCCAGATAATGAAATTTGTGGACGTGTTCTTTTAATTTCTAGGAGGGGGTGTTGAAGTAAAGGTGAAGTGGTAGTCAAATTTATTTGTTGATTTCGTGATTTCTTCTACGACAAGCCAGCTATAGTTGATGTTGTTCTGTCGCACATTTAACTTTGGAAGTTCCAGTCCTGCTTCTCTTTTAGTTTCAGTTTCGCTTCGTTGTTTGTTTCCATGTGACATGGATGTTGCGTAAGACAACACGTGTATGTAGCGTAAGGGAAATAAAAAAAAGAAAGAAGCCGGGCAACACGGCGCTGGCATAACACGAGTTGAGAAGTGTCCATGGAGGAAGGAAAAATAGGAGAGGCGGTTACGTTACATTTTTTGAATCCGGCTCCTCCCGGCGTTTCCCCTATTTGGCCGCCGTCTCAGCGCGCTTGCGCATGCGCAGCGGACATTGCAGCTGACGACGCCGCAGCGCCAAGCGTTACTATTGGCGGTGCTGGTGGACGAATACTCCCAGTAACCCTTGCGAAAGAGCGTGACTTCCGGCACAATTTCTGGCATGCAGCTCGGGTGGCGAGGGCCTCTCCCTAGTTTTCCTTCTTCCATGGAAGTGTCATTCAGTCCTTCACATGCAATACAACAAAGTGGCGAGGAGGTAGACCTTTTACAATGAGTTTCGCGGGACTTATGCTTCCTCCTGCATTCCTGGAAACGTTGGGTCAGCCACCAATACCAAGGAAGCAGTGGAATTAGGCACTGTTTTCTACCCACTAAAAGCGTCTGGCGCCACCGAGTTTGCTGCGTCTCAGGGCTAAGCCGTACTTCTGAATTTGCTCGGCGTCGAAGGACAGCGTCCGTTCCGCAACGTGTCAACGAGCGCGCCTGCTGCTACCACCTCAGCGCACGTTAAAATTGAGGAAGCTGGGGCCTCAAGTGAAGTTATTCAACAGCCGAAGAAGTTTCAAGCCGTGCTCAACACTTGCGACCGGCTGCTCTCAACCACGTCGAACGTTCTCGCCGAGCGCAACCGGTTCAAGAAACGTGTACATAACCCGGCTGAGCCCACGGAAGTCTACATTGGTCATTTACAAGGATTCTCGGGAACTGCGATTTGAAGGCTCCACAAACACTGCTATTCGTGACCAGTTCGCTTATGGCGTTGCGTCGGACAAGTTTCGAGAGCGCTTGTTGGAAGGTGCAGGACTGAGTATCGAAAAGGTGATTTCAATAGCGTGCTAATATGAAGACACACTCAAAAGTTTGCACGAATTCACCTCTTCCGACGGTGTGAAAGAAATACGCAAGGCAAGTTCTAGCGCTTCCTGGGAAAGGGACAAGCATGCAACTTGGATTCGGGACACTTCTTCCGCGCCGCCAACTACGGCGCAGAACCATCGGTGTTACCGATGCGGCTACAATCAGCATTTGGCCAACTCCGAGAGTTGCAAGGCCAGAAATAATTTTGCTCCCAGTGCAAGAAGGTTGGCAATTTCCAAGTCTGACACGCAGTGCGATGGAGGAACAGTACGACATGGAAGTACGTAAGGATGGAGATGGAGAGGTGATGCTTCTTCAAGTTGGGCAGAGCTACTTTTTGCACTGCGGAATTCACATCGATTTTGATGTTGAAGGTGTGAACATGCAGTTTTTAGCATACAGGTTCATCAGTGTCATGACAGAAGAAGTTATGTAAAGCATTTAAAAGCAACCGCAACGCTTTCTGTACTTCTGGCGTCGCTGTTCAACTTGAAATTTTGGTGAAGAGCTGCTTCCTTGAGAATGTGCTATACCAGCTTCGGTCCACTTGCATTCTGCATGTCCCATGTGGTTCAGCAAGGAACTGCAGTGCTCAGAGTAGACGCCATTCGCAACCTTAATTTGTGCATCTAAAGATCTACTTTGCAGTGCCTGCAGACGGGTGTCGGTAATACGCTGCTGCCTGTCGAATTTCGCAAATAATTTGGACACTTGTGCGCTGATGAAATAGGCTTTGTAAAAGGATTTGGACATCGCGTAAACCGCAAGCGTGACGTCACGCCTGCTGCTGCAAAGCTGCATCGACTCCCTTTTGCTCTCAGCGAAAAAGTTTCAGCTGAATTAGAGTGGCTAATGCAATGAGGTAATATTTAGAAAGTATATACCTCTGTGTGGGTGTCACCAGTTGTAGTAGTGCGCAAGCATGATTGCAGCATCCGCCTTTGTGTGGATCTACGTGGATATCTCATGTGGATGGATTTCTCATGTGTATGAAATACTGCATCAACTGGCGGGTGCTACACACTTTTCAAAGATTGATCTTGCATCGGCCTCGGCCTACCCTCAGCTTGAGTCGACACCTAAAAGCAGAGACCTCATGACTTTCATCACCCATGAGGGCCTCCCGATTTCGTTGTACGTGTTTTGGCCTTGCGTCTGCCCCAAGGACTTTTCATAAGATGATCAAACTACTGCACGGATGCAAAGGTTTCCTTTGTTACATTGATGATGTGATTGTGCATGGCAAGTCTGCGGCTGAACACACTGCAAATCTACGAAGGGTACTCAAGCGCATCTCAGCTGCTGGTCTACGACTAAGCCACAAGTGTGTCTTCAATATCCAGGAGTTGACATTGCTGGGTCATTTCAAACACGTATTCTTGGCACCTCTTGAGTCAAAAGTTGAAGCAACTGTGAATGCTCCACGGCCTACTAACACCACCGGGTTGCGTTCCTTCTTGGGATTGGTGGGTTATTATGCCAAATTCCTTCCTCACTATGCAGGTGTGGTTGAGCCTCTACGCATGTTCCTGCGACAAGGCGTTCCCTTCACTTGGGATGCCAAAGCAGCCCAAAGCTTTCATGATGTGAAACAGCTACTTTCATCTTGTGAGGCAATACACGCCTAGGTGAAAATTTATTATTGGTTTCCAACCGGTTCCAGTCCATCTGGTTGAAATCATAATTTCCACTTGCAACTGGCACCAGTTGCATCTGGAACCAGATGCAATACTAGTTGCAACTGGGACCTATTTGGCCCCAGTCACAGACGTCCCAACGGAGGTGTCGGGGTGTCCAAGCACAATAGCTAGTTGAAATACATTTGTGTAAGCGAGTACATGGCCATCAGGGAGCCCAGAACACTGCTGAAGACTTTTGAGTGCTTAAGTGTTTGTTGCGCTTTGCGCCTTCACTGAACTTTACATCTTCTTGCTAAGCATGTTTGTCAGGCTTTAGACAGCTGCAATGGCATCAGTACTCTTCTGCTGAGCCCAATAGTCAGAGTTGCTGCAAAACAGAACATAATAGTTCATTTCTATAGGCAACAAGAGAATAGCATACAGCAACCACTAAAAACAAGCTCATGGAGTGAGACTGTCGCAAATATGAGGTGTCAAGAGATGCTCTTGTGGCACTAAAAAGCAGTCGCGCTGAGCAGAGTTTCCACAAGCTCTTTGGCACACCAACAGTCACGAATTTTTTCTTGCCTTGTCGATGTTGTTGGATCCAGAGGTTGACGTGGAGTTGTAGATGGCGGGTCTCCTGAGTGTCTCGGAAGATATACTTCGCGACCGGTGAGTTTCAGACAGGTGTGCAGGTATTCTGTCGTTGACACTTCGAAGGATTTCCTCAAGATTACAATATGTAAACACAGAAAGATTTCGGCCTCTCCGCTTTAACTAAACACAAAACTTGAAACTCCCGCGACTCCGGACCACCATCGGCCACCACACGGCCAACCTGTCCAGCAGCCGCTCAAGGAACTCTCGTCTCCAACTCCACGGCCCCGAGTCCACTACCGGCCGCACACGACCGATATGTCCAGCTGCCACACACCCACTTCCCGCGCTCTCATTGCCGCACTCATCTCCTTGCATTCCCACCAAAACTGCATCCTCAGCCAATAGACAATCACCCTTCCAAAGCTTACTCTTTAGCAGCCAATGGGTGACTTTCCTGCTAACTTTCAGATGTAAGATGTCACAACGGAAAAGGAAAGCACACAATATCAAACACACGCCTTGCTGTAAGCTGCAGTGGCTAACTAGAAGATGCTATACCGAGAGGAGAGAAACACAATTTACAACACACGCGTCGCTGTTAGCAGCTCTGGATAGCTTACAAGAAGGTTAAAAAAACGCACAGCGCCGGTTCATCCGAGTCGTCCTGTCGTCGTCTCGTGTTTCAGACCGACCGACTTCGAAATACAAGCCATTCCTCACTCGCTTAGGCCGAGGAACACGAAACTCTCGCACGACACCGTCTTGAGTCTCTCGCGTTTGGCGGCACTCCTCACACTTTACCACGACGGACGTTAGCTGCGCCATGAGGCCATCCGGATGCACTGAGTGGTTGTAGAGGTCAGTTGCATACATCATCAGCCTTTGTATCAGTGCATAGTGATTTTGGCAAAACAGCCAAAGGAGCGAGCGCAACGATATAACACGCCACTAAATGGCTTATAATTTTTTTCATTGCAAAAAAATAGCATAAAACACTTCAATGAGCGAAGTGTGTAAGCACCTTAAAAGGGCACGATTCCAGGCGGTGAAAGCAGACTTGTACGCGAACTTCGTACTGACGGGTCCACTTTTCAGAGTTGTAAAAGCAAGCAAACTGTTTCCTCAGCCCCATCAAGGAAATAACTGTTGAAAAATCTTGTTGACAATTGTAGCGAGCAATTAATTTTATGTCGAGGTTCTCCAAACAACGTTCCCATGGAATGCGGTTCTATGGCCGTCCACGCGATTGCTGCCACCATGGCTACCCTAGCTTAGCTCATGCGGAATGTGCATGGCTACCCTAGCCTAGCATGGGCATGGCTGCCCTAGCCTAGCCCATGCGGAGTGTGCGAAACTGAAGCTTGTTTCGCATTGTCACATTTTTATACTTTACTCTGCTTGCTATCGCGCAAAACACAGGTTAATAAGTTTTAAGTTGCAACATATTACTTTTATCTCAGCTGTAATCGCCGTGCACAGTTTGCGTAATTATTGATAAAATACGTTACTACCTTAAGAGTGGTGCCGGTTTAGAGAATGACACCGCGTTATCTGCACCGATGGCCCGGACGGCAGTCACGGCATGTCACGGTAGTAGCGGTCTCAGAAGTAGAAGGTTTTTTTGGAGGTCAAAAAATTATAAATAAATAATTATGCCACCCTGCCCGAAACGCTTATCACAACGGGCTTGAGGGCGGGTTTTATAAATAAAGACCAAAAAATTTATCTGTATTGTTAATAACACGTTCACAAGATATGTTGGAGCTGCAGCGCGACCATGCATGCAATCACGCGTAATGCCGAGTATTGAGAGAAGTGGTGTTATTCGCAAGGAGAGCGTCTACGCGCATTTTCGCATGCAGCGCACACAGTGCGATCGGATTGATGTCGGCCTATAAGCCAAATTCTATCTAATTTCACAGCAAGTTCACTTAATTCTTCGACACACTGCGCGATGTGCTGAGCCGCATCAGCATTTGGTTCCTTCTTGACGCCTCTCGTAGCAGTAAAAACCTTTCCATTTGGTTTTTATCCATGACAAGTGCTGCCCAGTTGGCCCTCAGTTGTGAATTTTTGCTTCCCACTTGACTACAAATGGAGCCACCGACTCCCCAGTTGGTCCCCAGTTCCTTCCATTTGGCTTTCGACTGGGAATTGATGTTTCCAAGTTAGTGGCGAAATGGAACCCAGTTGGCTTGCAACTGGAACCAGCTAATCCCAGTTGAAACCAATTACTCCAAGTTCAATTTCCAGTTGAAGATTTTCAGTTGGGCATGTTTGATGCAACTGTGCCAGTGGTCGTGACCACAGATGCCCCTGAGCATGGACTGGGAGCTGTTCTGCAACAAAAATTCTATGATTATCTGCATACTGGCGCATTTGCATCGTGTGCACTCTCCCAAGCTGAATGTGAATAATATGTGGGTGAGAAGGAAGCCATTGCATGTGTATTGGCTTGTGAATTTTGGCATTCCTTTTTGTGGGGGAGGAAGTTCAAATTGAGAACTGGTCGCCAAGCTCTGGTTACCTTACGTTCTTCACGTAGAACGAGTCTTCGATCTACACGTATCGCAAGATGGTCAGCACGTATACTCTACTACATTTTTGATGCTCTTTATCATTGTGTATACGACAGTAGGGTGGCAGATGCACTGTCACGCTTGTCACTACGTGTTTTACAGGAGCAAGGAGAAGAGATTCTCTGTGATCTCATCTTGCAACACGAAAGAACAATTTCAGCAAACTGTACACGCTTACCCTCTGCTGCAATGTGTGATGCTGTACATAACCAAGTGTCCTGACAAACATACCCTCAGGTCTGCGCTGCTGTAATTTTTCAATGTTCGGCAAGATTTGGCAGTAATAGACAATCTGCTTCTAATAGAGGAGCGACTGGTCATTCCAACCTCGCTTGCTCAAGCTTTACTCACAGCTGCACATGAAAGTCACAATGGCAGGGTTCGAACAAAACAGACTGCGCAACCAGCATTGGTGGTCAGGTCTTGAAAAAACAGGTGGAGGAAGCCATGCGTTCTTGGCACATTTGCTAAGCCACAGACATATGAGCAAAAGTGTTGGCAGCAAAACTACAACTACTTCCCCTTCCTGAAAATGCCTGGAAGAAATTGGCAGTTAACATTGTTGGCGAAGAATAATTTTTACCAGCCGAAGAAAGACGAGGGACAAGAAGAGAACCTGCACAGGACAAGGCTGGAACAAACCGTACTTGGGACTTTTGGACAGGAGCGCTTAGAAGTTGTGTGGACACGCTACGCTGTGAATGTACGCCACAGGCGCTGGGCTGGGTGGTCTGTTCTTTCTAGGTAGCCTCACGCGACATTGGATCCAGTGGGAGTCGGTGAGGCGAGCGACTAGCCGACATGAGTCCTGGTAGCGTCTCTAGTTAGCCCATCCCGCAGCGCCAGAAGTGACAACTCTGAGCCAATCACGCAGGTTGCTACCCTGCCTCCAGCATTCCGACTTGAGGATTCGGCATATTGGTCTCCAGTGGCCCTTCGATGGCTCCATTAACGGAAGAGCCCAATCACGTCAGTTGGAGGGACATTGTTTTTGATGCAGTACGTTTGGTACCGTGCACGGCAGGTTGTCGAAGCTATGGCACTGATACACGCGTTGGCACGATTACTCAGACGATGACATAAAAGGCAAGAGCCCACAGTAGAA
The DNA here is from genome assembly GCF_052857255.1 of Amblyomma americanum. Taxonomy (NCBI): domain Eukaryota; kingdom Metazoa; phylum Arthropoda; class Arachnida; order Ixodida; family Ixodidae; genus Amblyomma; species Amblyomma americanum. The sequence continues at coordinate 432,064,634 of NC_135497.1, read as the reverse complement.
GAATTAATTCATTGCACACCGTGTCCACAGAACGTGGAAGCGCTGCTGTTGAATGGTCCCAAGTACAGTTTGGTTCAGCCTTGTCCTGCGTAGGTTCTCCTCTTGTCCCTCGTCTTTTTTCGGCTGGTAAAAATTATTCTTCGACAATTCATTCCAACTGGCCCACCATTCAGCATTGTTTGATATTGTTGGTCCTTTCAAAAGAGCTAAAGAAAGTTTCAGGTTTGCACTGACCTTAGTGGTCTTCTACACAAGTGGCTGGAAGCGTGGTCTGTTGCAAACGTAACCTCTGAAAGTGTAATCAAGTTTCTAACTACAGTCTTGAGTCGTGAAGTATTCCTTGATGAGGTATTAACTGAGCATGGGCTGCAGCTCACGTCTCCTATTTTTGAAGATTTCCTTCAACAGCGAGGAATCAAGCACTTTTGCTCGTCGGTTTACCACCCCCAGAGCAACGGGCAGGTCAAACGCTTCAACAGAGTGCTCAAGGACTTTGTCCAGCTTGCAGCACAGGAAAAGCGGCCTCTGAAGACTGCACTCAAGTAGTACATCTCTGTGTCGGAGGACACCTCATGCAACAACAGGATTTCACCAGCTGTATTGCTGCACGGTCGCTCTCCAAATACTATGATGGACATTGTCGGGCGCCCTAATGAAAGGTTCTTCAAGCCAGGACCAGAGTGGATCAAGCTTCAGGAGCGTGTCACAGCAAAACAGTGTTGCATCAAGGAGTACACCGACAGAAAGAGAGGTGCAAAGTCTCCAACTTTTCATCTGGTGACTTCGTGATGGTAATAGGCTCTCATTTCGAAGAAAGGTGATCGGGCCTAGAGCAAGCCATTGAAGGTAGTGAAACAGAAGGGACCAAGTTCATTTGTTCTTGAAGATCACCGTACGTGAAATGCGTCTAAGTTATGTCGGGTGCCAGAGACTTCAGCCCGGATGTTGTAACCAGGCACCGGCCAAGGAGCGGGAAGGTTTGAGGTGCTCACTGGCACGCTTGAACCAACAACCCCTGTGTATGGCAACCGCACGAAGTTAAATACATTTCGCACGCTGCCGGCTCATGCGCAGTATAAGGCATGGCTGACGCAAGCCACGAGCAGACATCGCGATAACATGTATCGCGGTACGATACGACACTCCATCCCCTTTACAGTTCTAAAAAAGCGCAAGTCAAACGATCAGGTGGACTCCACTCCCTGGTGCTTTTTCGTAGTGGCACTGGTTGCTCGCCGCTTGCTAGCTGTACTGGACGGGCAGATTAGGATGGCTCAGCCGATTGTCCTTTAATGGGTGAATGAGGCGCTACGTTTGATGCATGGGAAATTCCACGTCTGGGTTAACGTTCGATCTTGCTCTTGATGCAATCTAGGATCGTCGCAGGGGGTCCGCGTGCACAAACCGCACTGTCTCACACGCACCAAATACATTGATGGTGACTTCACTCAGGTAATTTTTCCAGGCCACCGTTTCAACACGTCATCAGGCACAGAGTGAACCCACACACAATAACCAACAGCAATCACTCACTGCCCACCTGTCGTTTATCAGCAGCTGCTTTAATTTTGTCAGCCTTCGCACTCAATGCCTCTCCTAGCTGTGTTTGGTCTTAGTAACGACAGGCGAGTCCAGAGTTTCCTTCGCTGAAATAATTCAACGGGTGCTTTCTCGTAAAATTATGAGGTGTAGTTCGGTAAAACAAGACGAAGTTATCAATTCTGGGCTGCAGTGGCCTAGGAGTGCCTCTTCATTTTCCAGCAGCGGCTTAAGCATTGCTTCCTTGACTGTCGGCACTGGACGCTCTGCCGCTTCTTTCGACCGAGGATGGTAGGGTGGCGTGAGCGTGTGCTTAACACCATTTGATTTAATAAAATCTTGGAATTCAGCTGTTCGAAACTGCAGACCATTATCGGTCCCGCTTCCATGGGTTTCCACAATGTTGCCAGGGGTTCAAAGGTACAGGCTATGCGGAAGAGAGAACAGACTGGCATATTTGACAACTCCGCACAATTTTCTTGAGAGCCTCATCAATGCCAGACCACCAAACCATGGATCTCGCTACCGCTTTCATTCTAGAAGTGCCAAGATGTTGCTCATGCAACAAACCCAGAGAAGATTCTGCAATGACTCTGGAAACCACTCTTTTTGTCCATACAAGGCATCCGTTGTCCATACTCAGCTCCAGTGTCCGTGTCCAGAATGGTTTCATCTCATCAGACGCAGTTTTTGGCCAGCCATGCCACATCATTTCCCGAACTGTGCTTAGTAGTTCATCTCTCTTTCTAGTTGCACATCCTTTGTCGTTCCAGGCGACTTATTCAGAGCCGAAAAATAAAAGATTTCATCACACTCGTCACCCGTGTCTGGTAGTGGCCAGCGAGACAATGCGTCCGCATGACTGATAGCAGATCCCGGCTTATATTTAATCTGGTAGCTATAGTTGGCTATAATGCGAGCCAACGATGGACTCCTGCAGTAGCTGGAGCACTGTCCTGTCTTTTGAGATCGAAAAGAGACGTGAGCGCCTGATGCTCACTTAAGACCAAAACCATTACCAAAAGATTACCAAAACACGAGAGGGCTGCGAACTAAAAGGGAAGCTCTCTTCGCGAATGCATACGAATGTGAGTACGACATTATGTGCCTGACGGAAACGTGGCTAAACTCATCATGTTCAAGTGCGTGTTATTTCTCAGATGAATACACTGTTTTCAGGGCCGATAGGTTGTACTCTGACAAGATTAAATACGGGGGCGGAGTTCTGATAGCCTGCCGTTCTGTGCTAAATGCATTTAAGAGACCAGACCTAGAGACATACGAAGAATGTGTGTGGTTGGAAATTCCAACGTGTGACAAATCGCACTATCTAGTCGGCTGTTACTACTTTCCACCAAATTCTGCTCCTAACGTTTTTACCGATCATTTTTTGGATATTGGGGAAAAAATTGATTTTTTGAAGTACAAGGTTCACATCTACGGGGACTTTAATCTTCCTAAGGTCGATTGGTCTACTGGTTTGGTCACTAGTGACTGCACAGCAACTCGAGAAAAAGCCGAATGTTTAATTGATTTTAGTAATTTTTATGGTTTATATCAATTTAATACAATGAAGAACTGTGCTGGAAACATTTTAGACCTAATTTTATCTAATGTGCCTCTTTTTGGCGTGCAAGCGGTGCTGCATCCTCTTGTTCTAGTAGACAAATATCATTGCCCGTTTACCTTGTCGTTCTTCTTGTCGTTTCTTGCAGTGCGTGAGATGGTGCCAGAAATATTTAGATACGCGTATGGCAATTACCTTAGGCTGTACAATGATCTTCTGGCCTACGACTGGTCAGAATTGCTTGAGACTGAGGATGTAAACACAGGCGTTGAGCTACTTACATCAACTGTACAAGATATAATGAAAAAATGTATACCTCACTGTAAATCAAAGAAGTGTACATTTCCATGCTGGTTTTCGCACGATTTGAGACATTACTTGAAGAAAAAACAGAAGTATCACAAACTTCACGTGAAATCAGAAAGTGAATATTGGTACCAAAGATATTCATTGTGCAGAAAAATTGTGAAAAAACTGATTGCACGTGATGAAGCCGACTACCACAGACTTCTCGAACAGAACTTTAAAAAGGAACCAAGCAGTTTTTGGGATTTTGTGCGCAAGCAAAGAAATGATAAGGTTAGTGCTTCTGTGATAAAGACGCGCGATGGCATCCGTTTTAAACATCAAGATGTGTGCCAAGCTTTTGCTGATCACTTCAGCTCTTGTTTTGTGCGCCATGATAACACAACTGCTGTTATCACTCTTGAAGACAGCGCTGACTGTTTAGCTTATGATATTGTCACCGAGCATGAGGTTCTTTCGGCGATTCAGAAACTTAAGCCAAAACTTTCAACAGGAATTGATGAAATTCCCAGCTTCATAATCAAAGGATGCGCTGACATTTTCGGCCCTGTTTTGGCGCATTTGTTCAACTTATCGTTGCGAACTGGTGTTTTCCCTCGTCATTGGAAGTTGTCAGTAGTTGTTCCTGTATTCAAGTCTGGCGATGCTTGTGATGTAAACAACTTTCGTCCTGTGTCACTAATTTGTTCTTTTGCGAAAGTTTTTGAAATGATTATGTGCGAACGCATGGCTCATACTTCAAACAGAAGATCTCGATTCTTCAGCACAGTTTTTTGAAAGGTCGCTCTGTGGAAACGAATTTATGCAGCTTTCTTGATTATACTGGGCCACATGTATTTAATCGTGGTCAGGTAGATGCAGTCTACTTTGGCATGACTAAAGCTTTCGATTTGGTTTCCCATGAGGTACTTCTGATGAAGATGGAAAGATACGGACTTTGCCCCATATACTGCAGGTGGCTCAAAAGCTACCTTGGCAGCCGCCGTAACACGGTACGATTTTCCGGCTGTGTGTCCAACGAATTTCTGTCATCTTCGGGAGTGCCTCAGGGCTCCAACTTAGGACCGCTGTTGGTTTTAGTGTTTATTAATGATTTGCCGTTACATGTCAAGAACTCGAGAATTTTGCTCTTCGCAGATGATTTCAAATTATTCCGTAATATTGGAGATATTGAGGACTGCCGCCAATTGCAAGCTGACATTAACAACGTTGAGAATTGGTGTTTGATGAATCGCCTAAAACTGAATATTAAGAAGACTTCCGTTCTGTCTCTAACTAGGAAACGCGACATAGTTACGTTTGATTACACACTTTTGGCGGGTGAGATTTCTCGCGTGGCTCATGTACGAGACCTTGGTGTTGTTGTTGATTCAAAGCTTGATTTTAGACTGCATGTAAATTCAATTGTGTTACGTGCATTGAGGCATATTGGTCTTATTTCTAGATTAACAAAAAAATTTCGACGGCACGAATGCCTACGCACTCTATACTGTGCCCTTGTGAGACCGCGTCTTGAGTTCGCGTCAGTAGCCTGGAATAGCGTATCTGTCGCCTATTGCACGAAAATTGAAAATGTCCAGCGTAAGTTTATACGCATCTATTATGATAGATATATTGGTCGCCGTCGTTTCTACGACTATGATTCTCTCTTGGCAGACCTCAATATGTCTACCCTTGGCGACAGGCGACGCATACGTGACATGCAGTTTCTGCAAAACGTCGTGCGCGGTTACTTTAACTGTGGGACCTTACTGATGTCGCTGAATTTTCGTGTGCCGCATGCAAAAGCTGCAAAATGTTTCGACGCATTTTATCCCGATTTGCACGCCATCTGTCCAATGACTCGTTTACAAATCTTATATAACAAAACGTTTAATGACATGGACATATTTGCCTAATTGTTGTTTTCGTGCCTGCTTTTAAATCTTTTGAAGTGGTGTTTTTGATGTATCTGACCTAGTGTGCGCTCGTTTAGGCCACTTAGCTGTTGAGGCACACTCAAATAAACATATCTATCTATCTATCTAAGACGTTAAACACTCGTCCGTAAAGGTATTTGTGAAATTTTTCACTGTAAACACAATGCTTTGGGCTTCCTTTTCTATTTGGCTGTAGTTCCACCCAGATACAGACAATGACCGCAAGACAAAAGCTACTGGTTTTTGACTGCATTTTCGACGTGCGACAGTACTGCGCCCAGCCTGTACTGAGAAGCATCACATGCAATCTGAATTTTTTTCACATCGTAAAGCTGCAAGACTTTTTTTAAGACATTTGTTTACATAATATAAAAACTTCGTCACACTCGCGATCAGTGCCATTTGCTTTCTTTATGGAGCAAGTTGTGCAGTGGTTCAAAGGACAGTTGCCAAGGTTGGAAAATATTTGGCGTAAAAATTGACCATGACGAAAAAGGCCTTCAGCTGGGTCACGTTGGTCGATGTATGCGTATTTTTAACGGCCACCATCTTCTCCGGCGTGGGATCAACAAATTTTTACCAATGACATGTCCAAAGTACGTTATACGCGGCTGAAAGAACGCACGCTTTTTTATGCACTCGCACACTGTGTTCCCTCAGGCGCCATAGAACATGCTTTACTCTTCCGTAGGACTGCTTCTAGTTCTCGTCTGTCATGACTAAGTCATCCAAGTAGCTGGCCGTACCCGGCATACCATGCAGTATTTGGTCCATGACTGCTTGGAACACTGCAGGTGCAGAAGCTACGCCATACGGCAAGCGACAGAACCTTAAAAGGCTCAAGTGTGCGCTGATTGTAAGCAGTTCTTGAGCTTGCTCGTCTAGCTCGAGCTGGAGATACGCCTTAGACAGGTCGAGGACAGGAAACATTGTTTCGCCTTGTAAAGTGCCAAAATATTCTCAGGCAGCGACAAGGGAAAATGGTCCACCTTAATTATTGGGTTGGCGGTGATCCGGTAATCACCGAAAAAGCGGAGCTCCTTTCTGTTTTTTTAGAGACTATGAACAGGGGCGTTGCCCAGGGGCTATGCCTGACCTGAAACATGAGGGTGGCTTTCTCTAGATTTGACAATTCCTGTTCGACATGCACACTTAAAGCGTAAGGAACTGACCTTGCTTTACGAAACACTGGGCGCGCATTTTCTTTCAACACAGTTCTTGCTTTAAAACCTTTGATAGCGCCAACACCTGAGTTGAGCATATCCCTATATTTTTTTGCGAGGGGCATGCCACTTTCCACCGCCTGCATAGACATGATCTCGTGCCAATTGATTCTAATCTAAGAAAGCCACTCTTATTAGAACAACGTGCGCATTCTCGCGCCCACTGATTCCTTTGCAATAACTAGAGGCAGCTCGAAACACTGATCTTTATACTGCACTTTGACTTCCATAACTCCAGGAATAGGCATAGGCGTGCTGTTGAATGCCACCAATTTCACATTGGCTGCTCTTAAACCTGCATTAGCAAAGTGTCGCCCACTCGACCTATGACCTGACTGAGATAGCTGCTCCTGTATCAATTTCTATGCGAATATATCTGCCGTTTATCGTAACCACAATGACAATAGCAGGTGCACCAGCTTTTTCGTTATGTGAAAAAAGTAGCTCAGTATTGCTGTCATCCGGCTCTACAGAGTGCACTACTTTAGTTCTCGACTTTTCTGCTAGGTGTCCCTTCTTTTTACACTTGTACCACCGGCTATTTGCAAAAGAGCAGCCCGCCGGTGCGTGTTGACCTGCACATCGGTGAGCTTGAGATTTCGTCCCTTGTGACGTCTTCCAAACCGGACTCGCTCTTTCTCATTCCTTGACAGGCGTTCCTCTGGTATCACCTTTACACTGTTTTTATGCCTCTCGTTTCCAGTAGATTTGCTGCTCTCCGACGAAGCGGTTTTTCTGATGGCGATTTGAGTATGTCTTTGGTGTCCTGGCTTGCAGCTTCCATGGCTTTGGCAGCACTGCTCGCTCGGTCCTATGTTATTTCATCATCAAGAAGGGCCAACAGTCGGCACCGCATGGCTTCAGAACGCAATCTCGCGACAAGCCGATCCCGCAGAGCTTCGCTCAGAAATGTGCTGAATTGGCAGGCTGAAGCTCTCTCTTCAATTCGACTATGAAGTCCGCGATTGTCTGTTGGGTTTCTTGCTTGCGCTAGCTTAACCGATAGCGCTCTTTGACAAGTGAGCGTTTGGGAGCGTAGTGCTTCTTTAGAGCACTTGAGATATAGTCCTTTCCACCAAGAGCAGTTGAGAAAACTCGCAGTTTTTTGTCATCCTTGATGCTGTTGGAAGCCGCGAGCAATTCGAAGCGCTCCAGGTAGACTTCGACGTTGCCACTTTCCGGCTGGAACTCTGGTAGGTTCCCGACGGTCGCGGTCATTCGGAATTCTGGATTGTCCTCGGCCATCCCTTCCTCGTCGCCACTTGTTGGAACCAGATGGCGTCCAGGGAACGGGAATCTTTATTGTGAGGCGCTCTCTGGCAGACTCAAACCAACAACCCCCGTGAATGGCATCCGTACGAGGTTAAATACATATCGTGACCTACTGGCGCATGTGCAGTAAGGCATAAAGAGCGCGACAAGCCACGAGCAGACATCATGATAACTTTTATCGCGATACGATACGACACCGACCAAGATGTGAACAGGAGTGTATGTCAACTAATCTCTTAACGGGAATTCCCAATACGTCAAGTCCTCCCACCTTCCAAGATTTGAACGAAGACTCAGTGCAGCAATCTGAGAGCTTGAAGGATGGACGGGCGACTTCAGAACACGTAGAGGAAGGCAAAGTGCAGCAGGCAAGCCGGAAGTCTGCTCGCAAATCACATTGGCCTTCTTGGTTGAAGGACTCTTTTCAAGTTGGACTCTTAGACTTGGCAACGTTCATTCTTAAAAGGTGGGAGAATATGTTGTGTCGCTCTTGTAACTGCAGAAGTTCCAGTTCCTGTTCACTTTTAGTTTGTTTTGCTTCGTAGTTTCAGTTTTCATGTTACATGCATGTTGCATAAGACAACACGTGTATGGGACGTAAGAGGAATAAAATAGGAAGACAGGCAACATGGTACAGGCATAACATGAGTTGAGAAGTGTCATTCAGTCCTACACCTGCAATACAACAGAAATCTCTTGACGTTTGTTGTTATTAAAGCTGCTGAGGCAATAAAACTATGTAAAGCATATATTGTACCTCAATAAAGGTAAAGCATGGAAGAATATATGTTCCAGATCAACCTGTGCTCACCGAAAACTTAATGCAGACAGCACAATAAGTGCCAGTAGCCCATGTAGAAGAATTTAAATGCCGAGATTGAAGTATAAACCAATCATAAATCAATATGTTCGGAACAATGCTTGCAAACTTTCAAATCAGGTTATTTATTCAGCAGAAAAAAATAAAATGTACTCCACTCGTTCTGTTTATACGTTGATGAAAAGGCATAATTGCCTGACAATGTAGTACCAGACCTCTTTCCTATTCGTATCCGATTCACACATTTCTAAATTAAAAAATACAAACAGCCTGACAGTTGTAGATACATCAGATAAGGCCGAATATATAATTACCGCAGCAGGAAGCAAAAGAAGAATCAAAAGAAGCAAAAGCTACCAGGAACCAATATTCCAGGCACAACAAGCACACATTTTTTCTTTTCGAAACATGGCAATAATACTGATCCTAGTGCACTCAAAGTGGGATTGTGATTTTGCAACAAGTGTGCTATCAAGTAGGATTGCTTTTGCATGACATGGTTTGTGTTGTGCTGTGGTTAAACATTTTCAGTCTCACCTTATTTATGTTCTTTCCCAAGATTCCGTCTGAGAAAGGCACTTTCATTTAACTTGCACGCACACATGAACACTGAAAGCGGCTTTTTCATTGCCAGAAGACTGCGAGTGGCAGTGAAGTGAAACATTGTAGATTAATACTGCAATTTCAGTTGTACCTTTAGGCTGTGCTCCGATGTCACAATAAAGAGCTCATTGGGTGACCCATCGAAGTTGCCAGGCACATATAATACAGTGCGTTGTCTTCCTGTACAAGCTAAACTCTACAGTTCTGCAACTTTAGATGAGAAGTAGATTTTGTTAAAAAGTTTGATTTCTAAAAGCACTGATCAGTAACTGTTTGCAAAAAAGTCAATAGAAAGCTGTAAGACCTAGAAACGGGAAAATTCGATCACTTGATGATATAACATAGCTATTAAAAAAACATTTCGAACATTCTTCAAGCTATTTTGTCCACATGGCAATATCAACATAAAGGGCATGAAATAAATATTGTGATACCTTATCCAAGGGTGCTACATCTGAATTTTTACATTGTTTTCTTCCCATGGATACTTGCCAAATGTTGCACAATGAAGAGCATAGCACAGAATCTTCCGTAAAGTTTTTTAAACATAAATGAAGTGGTCACGTCATTATAAACTACTATTATATTATCAAAAAATATGTGAAGATAATTGATTCAGTTCACATGTTCTATTGGTATACAGATGTAGGAGAGAAAACAATGGTTAAGTAAAAATACTACTCTATCAATAAGCCTTTAAAAGAATCCTGAAACAGACCATTTTCTTGTTTGTTAACCGAAATCACAATTCAGAAAAGCATTCAGTCCAATAATATATGTTTTCCTGCGTCTAATCCATCGCTGTCTCAAACTGTGCTTTATCTGTGAGCAAAACAGTACTGTCAATGCGCTGGAAAACCAAGCACTTGAAGTTATCGAGCTTAAACTGCTGTAATACTACAGCCATATTGACGATTCGAAAGAGCACAAAATGTTACAAAATTTTGTCGTGCAATCAAATCAGAATTTTTCTAGTATTTGTGACGGAATGAAAAACAGGTAAATTTGCCAATTGTTCTCAAAGCATTATTTTCCTTGCCATGAATAGTGGCTTATATAAAAGCCTTTCAGACGATATCACACATTTTCCTGAAAGCCATGAACGAAAAAGATCAGAATGTTTTCAAGAGCACGATGATTACATCGTAAAAGTGAAGCGGGCTTATTTTACCAGAATAGGTTCAAGGTTTTAAAGATGGCGGCACGATACGTATACTCTAGCCCAGTTATAGAGAAACTACTTACAGCGAAATAGCAGTTATAACGAAGGAATTTCAGTTTCCCATTCCCAATTTTGCATTTAAGGTACAATTTGGGTCCGGATTTATTGAAGTAGATAAAAGCGCGTCGGCTGATTTAGCAAAGAGATTTCATACCAACTGAAAAATAATCTATCAATCAGAATATGTTCACGCCTTCAAGGCAAATGTTTCTGCGAAAATAAGAGCAAAACTTGACTTAACATCACTCAACCTTCACTGCGTCACCTGCTCTCTGGTGATGTGATAGTTTGCTTCACTGCATCACTTTGCTTGCCGCCCTCATGTTGCGTCGTCCCGTGGTGCCGTCCTTGAACAGCGTTTAGCAGGCAGCGCGGCGTAGAAAAAAGAGTAAAAATGAAGAGAGAATATGTTCTTTTTCATGACTTCATGTCGAGCGGTCGACTTGGCAGCCATTGATGGTTATTGATTTTCTGCCATGTCGATTCTCGACACACCAAGCGCTATAACGCGGGCTCGTGCGTGACTTGGTCACTCATTCTTACGCCATCGTTCCTTCCTTTGTTCCACTTCTTACCTTAATCTCAGGACGCCCGACTTCGCCTGGACAATTTTTAGACAAGGGACGTTCTCCATTATCTCCTTCCTCAGAACAGACTTTGTTCTGAGAAAGGGGATCCCCTGTGGGTCCTCGATTTCTCGGCTATGTCCAGTCTCACGGGCTCCAGCACCTGAACGGTGAAGAGAAAGGTGGAGCGGAAGTGCGCCATTCTGGACAAAGTGCATCGAAACTTCAGAAAGAGTGATATGGCACGGAAACATAAAATCGCACAGTCCACACTTACAAGGATAATCAAGAACGAAAGCAATATCCACGGCGTTTGCAGCGCGGACCGAAAGAGGCTCCGGTGCGCCACATACGGCGACTTAGAAGCCACACTTTACAAGTTGCTCTTGGATGCACGATCAAAGGGCATCCTACTCAATGAAGCCATTATGCTGGCGAAGGCCGAGGATTTCGGCTTCTCTCTCTCTCTCGGGCACGAAGACTTCCAGACAGGGAATTTGGGCTCCAGCAGTTCAAAGAGAGGCTCAACTTTACATCTAAAAACATCGTTGGGGAGGCCGCGACCGTTGCCGATGGATCACTACAGCACTGGAAGGCCAAGAATCACGACCGAATTCTTGCGTATTCCGACAAAGACATCTGCAACTCAGCTGAAACAGGTCTGTTCTTCCAACTGTTGTCATTGAAGTCTCTCGCGACCAGAAATTGTCTAACGCATGGGAAGAAAAGCCAGCAGAAACAGGAGCATTGTGCTGATCGGCGCGGAAATGGATGGTTCGGACAAGCAATGCTTTTTAGTCATTGGCAAAGCCAAGAAACCATGCGGCTTCGCCAAGGTGCTCTCTATGCCAGTGACATGCGTGAGCAACAAGAGGGCATGGGTGACGCGAGTTATTTTTGACAAGTTGCTCGCCGACTTCGACAAAGTGGTTTTCCTAAGGAAGCGCAAGGTGCTGATGTTCCTTGATAACTGCACTGCGCATCACGTCAACGCACACTTGAGCACTGTCGATGATTTTTTCCAGTCACCAACTATCACTGCCATGTTGCAGACTATAGACCAAGGGGTTTTTGCCATCTGCAACGCCTACTACCAGCGCCGAATGATGGAGCGCCTCCTTATCGATGTTCGCACTGTCGACAGCATGGCTGACATAAATATCTTTGTGGCGAAATCGATCTGCTTTGCAAGCGGAGCCTGGAGGGACGTGTAGCACCACACCATCGCGCCACCACCACACCAAAGCCGACTTCTCCCGAAGCTGCAGCCCGGTTGCGTTGCCTGCTGGGGACAACGCTGCCACGGTTGACATCGCCGCATAAGCTGATGGTGCCGCCATGACATTCTGCCTGGATCAGCTCTGGGAGTCCGCTAGCGGGTTGGACTATGTGCATCCGGGTGTGGGCCACATGGATTTCATTTTCTCTGACGACCTTGTTGCCCACAGACGACTGGATGACAGACGAAATTGCTGTGTGTCATGGAAGCGACCACGGTGGACAGCGCCTCCGACAGTGATTGCGACGATGCTGGTTGTGCCTTAAGCCAGTGACCTCCCCGGTGGCCGTCACTGCGGTTTACACTATACGGATGTACCTCGGGAACTCCGTGCTCGGTCAGAGCTTTGGTTCGCATTTGGACAACATCAAAGGCCGCGATCCTGAAGTCCGCACTCGTGAAACATGTTCAAGGAACGCGGGGTCACTTTTTCCACCGTTAATGCCTAAATTTTTCGGTATTTGTGTCTTTTTTTCTATAGTCTAGAAGTACCGAAACAGCGGATACAGCAAAGCGATTTCTTAATTTCCGCACACTTCTTTATAACTGGGATAGTGTGCATAACAATTACCGATGTACATCAGTAATACCTCTATAATCCAAACTGGCCATCCGACAATAATTGAGCGAAATCGTTGTGCACGACATAAATTTATGTGTCAAATAATAAAAGACACTACAGAATGAAGCTCACTGATTTGCTTGTTTTTTTCGTCCGGATATGCGACGCGACAACGACGGCAGCTAACTTTAACCTTTTCGCGTTCGAAATAGCTGCTTTGAATACTCATTCCTTCCCCGAACTATTTCCGATTGGAATAAACTCACTAACAGCGAAGTGCTGCAGCCGTCGCTGACATTTTTCTCGCAACATATCACCTACTTTCTATTGCATTTGATATTTAACTGTTGTGTTGGATATGTTTAATGTTGTACTCCTAATGGTGCAGAAGTGCTTCAACTTGCACTGTTATTTTTGTTCACTTTTGCATATTTTGTTAAACTGCTCAGTTTGTAACGCCACCCTGCTACAATACCAGCACCGGGATTGCATTATTAATAAATAAATATATGAAGTCGCCGTGGTGGCTCAGTGGTTATGGCGCTTGTCTGCTGACCCGAAACATGCGGGTTCGATCACGGCCACAGAGGTCGAATTTCGATGGAGGTGAAAATCTTAGAGGCCCGTGTACTGTGCGAGGTCAGTGCACGTTAAATAACCCCAGGCGGTCGAAATTTCTAGAGCCCTTCACTACGGCGTCCATCATAGCCTGAGTCGTTTTGGGGAGGTTAAATCCCTATAAACTATAAACCAAACCAATAAATAATAAATAACTGCTCTTACCTGCCCAGATCCTCTCTCGAGAAACTCAGAAGATATTTTGTAGCAGGTAAAGATTTTTTGAGTATGCACATGTTATTGTGTTGAGTTAATGGTGGCTGTCGTTGGGTTTATATGTGGCATTATGCTTAAGAAAGGTAAATATTTTAGGGGCTCACATGTAATGTTCTTCCAGTCTTGAACCTGCCTGCTGTTTTTCTTTTATTCCCATGCCCGCTGCAAGCCTGAAAGAGTAACTGAAATTGTTAACTTTTTATGCAGGACCATTGAGCAAACCATCAGTGCAAGGTGAGGCCCTATCTCTTCCGTTAAGGGGGTTAAACTGTGATATCTTTGCAGGGTTTTTCGAATTAATAATATCAATAAATATATAATGCTTTATATACATAAAAAATATCGCTATGTCTAAAAAAGGCTCCTAAAATACTTCAGATGTAACCGCAGATCAAGCGCTCAGATTCACGAAAATAATCTTCTTCTGGCAAAATGAGAGGATCTCTTCTGCAGCCTTCCTGTTCCTGACAAGCCTCTCTCCACCCCCATCTTCGTGTTTTTCAGTGCAGCCTTTTTAAGATGCACCTCTCACCCCTGGCCATTTTTTCATCTGCCATATCAGAGCCTCTCCTGCATGCCACATTTGCTCCAATCCCTATGCTAGTCTGGAACGTTCCCTTTCCTCCTGCCCCGTTGCTTTTCATTTACAGCCTTACCCGCAGCTTCGGACAAGCTGATATGAACCAGTTGGGTTTGGTTTCCCTGGCACAGTATATGCATAGTGCTTCATGTTGCGTCATAATAATACTGTTTCTTTCTCTCTCTCTCTAACACACAGGCGTGGATGCTTTCGCATCCGTTCATGCGTGTATTCCTTAAAGGGGCTCTAAAAGGGGCTCTACGAAAGTTGCTGTATGCCTGGGATATTAAAGCCCGCCGCTTCACGAATATTACACAGGAAGAATTTTTAATGCGCTTTGAATAAACAGAGTTAGCTGTAGTGAAAATTTGAATTTCAGTGTCTTCGCGCCTTTCTCTCTCATCTCGTCACATTTTGCACGCTGGAAGGTCGCCGCTCCTCTGCCGGTCCCACCTCCGGGGGAGAGCTTCCTGCCCCGCCGGAGCTATGCGGCTTATTGGCCATTATTGGCCGCGGCTATGGTAGCTGCTTGACGTCTCAAAAATCTAACCAACAGCCATCTCTCAACATGCATACGTAGATGCGAGCGGCGCAGGAGAGTTCCAGCATAACAAAGTCGCCGGGAAGGGCTCTCCAGCTTTCGCCAGTGATTGAGGGTTTTCTGCTGCTTGTAGAAGTGTATTATTTGGCACAGGTGTTCATGACAACACAATGCACTGATTGAGGAAGTTGATGTCCTCTCCTCGGAAGGTGTTTCTGAGCCACTTTAATTTGAATGGGGGTGTTTGCACTGCAGTCATATGCAAAGTATCGAACCATTTTGATTGAAACCTCGTTTTACTCCTAATATATTTTGTTTACTAGTGATTCTATTGATGTTCTTGTCTATTTTTTGACTAGGTGGGTTTCATTTATCAAACTACCATTCCCTCTCAATAAATTAAATGGATGATTTGTTGCATGCATTGTATGGTGTCTTTGAATATTGCTGCTCATTCATATTTTTTTGTACCGTATATAGGACAACTGATCACTTGCTTTAGTTCTGCTGTTCAGTATGCCGCAATGAGTATGTGTTTGCAGTTTATGTCCAAGTTGAATGAGCGCCTGCTTGCGTATGGTTCGGTTTTATGGCGTTTATTGTCCCTAAGCGACACGGTCTTTGAGGGACGCTGTAGTGGGGAGCTCCGGATAATTTCGACCGCTTGGGGTTGTTTAACGTGCACTGACATATCGCACAGCTGAAAGGCCTGTAGCTGTTTATCTTAATTGAAATGAGGCCAACAAGGGCAGGATCAAAGCAACGTCTTTCGGGTAAGCAGCTGAGCACCATAACCACTAAGCCACCTCGGCGGCTTGCCCATGCTTTTAATTTAGTGTTGTGTATACATTGCATTAGTCATCCCCTGTTGGGTCACCCTTTAAAGCCACTTAGAGCAATTGCTTTTTGTGGCTGCTCCATTTTTATAGTGTGGTCTTGATCTGCCGCTTACAAATCTTTTAAAAACCACCGCAACGAAGTTTAAGGTGATTTTGGTCTCTAACGGACAGCCCTGTGCACCTGGAGCATCTCCCTGGACCCTGGAGGGATGCGGCTTTGGGAGCGCACGGGACATAAGCATTTTCAATTTTTCTTAGAGCCGTGGGTTTGGCGGACACTCTTTGACAATCATGTGTGTGTGAGCTTGTGAGTGCGTGATTCTTGAGTGTGCTTGATTTCACCTTTCACCATTTCTTTTTTCAGTTTTCTTCTCTTTTTCACCCTCCTCTTCACTTCGTTCACCCTCACCTGGAGTAGCATGCCGGGCCAAAAACCAGGCAGACCTCTCTCCTCCTCCTCGTATTTGTACGAAAGGAAATTCAATTTTGAATTTGAAAAAATTACCCATTAAAATATTTCGTTTGATCACCTTACTTTCTTATTTTCAAGGCTCAAGAGCATTATTTCGAGAATTGGGTGAACAGACAATTATTAACAGAGAAAATCAGTTACAGCTTTCTTGAATGTGATGCTATTGGCGATCGCAGCGATGAAGGAAAAGAAAGTTGGTTGAAAATGTTGCTTGTTTGTGGGAAGAATGATCGAAATATAAATTAGTATGACTTGAAAAAACGCAGACGCAGAAAGAACGCAGAATCATGTGACGATTACGTGATAAAATGTAGGGCTCATTGTAGTGCTGATGAAAAGCTGTACATCAGTGCACAGGTGGAAGTAAGTGTATGTTGTAAAACAGAAAACAAGGCTGACTTTAGTGTGGAAACTGAATGGTAAAAAGAAAGAAAAAATTTAGTGTAAAGCAAAAAAATATCCACAGGGATTCATGACAATTTTTGCATCAAAGGGGATTTGAAAAATCAAAAACAGCCTGGCATCCTATATATCACTCCCAAATTTCAGCAAGAATTGTAAACAGTTTTGGAATGTGCGGTAAAATAAATAAGGCAGCAAGAGTCGCATTAAAACTACCCAACATAAAAATAATCGTTAAACTTCAAAATCATATTGCCCAGTTGAAGGATGCATTGTGCTTCTACAAGTTGCTGTCGTTCCTGTTAAGCTGGTCCCAAGACGCAATAAGAGCTCTTTTAATAGCACTTCAACAAACAATAACAGAAGCACAGAGTTTGCAGTGTACAAAGTGCCATGAAATTTTGGCTGGCCAAGCGCACGTCGAGGACCTCATTTCAATAGCAAGTGACATACATAAAAATGGGCCCGGTAGCAAGAATCATAAAAATGAACAAAAGCTTTTCTTTGATGCCAACCAATATGTTGCGTTGTGTTGGGTTGGGTTTTGTTGCACGTAGGCAGCTAAGGCTATCATGCGCATAGCCAACCAATATCCACTTGCCGATTTTGAGTCTTTGCGACACTTATGGCAAAGTTAAATTTGCTTTCAGCATAACTTCTGCTTATATACATATCTTACAAGGTGACTTGTTATTGCGAAAGTTAGCTTAAACCTGAAGAAAGCACATTATTGTGAATAGTTAAGATACAAACAAGGAATAAAATCATTGAAAATAAGCTGCAATCAACCATGTTATTTGCGGCTTGTTATATTATTATGCTAATATACACTGTACCCTAATCTCTTAAATACGTTCAATGTCGCAGGCAAGTGAATGTGCTTTAAAGGGGCTATACTCTATCGCCACACGATATAGTACTTAAAGAAGTGTTCCCACGGAACACCACTACAGTATACCAGTTCCCTGTAATGTTTTTTTTCTCCCACCCGTGATTTCTGGCAACAAAAAAAGTGCGTGGATTCAGGCAAGACAGCTTGAGAGAAGTGGTACAAAACAAGGATTCCGAACCTGCTGGCCGCCTTTTCGTGGAATATATTTTAGGCATAGGGCACAACTGCCGTTAGCTTAGGCGCATAGGGCACACTTTGTCGTGGAATTTCCATTTTCCTTTATTAGTAGAGACTTAGGTCACTGACCATGTTGATCACGTTGATTTACATTTTAGAACCCTTGCAGGTTCTTCGTTCACAATGAAGGACCGATTATGAAAGAAGCAGCTGATGTAGTGTTAAATAATTGGCGCAATGACTTCGCATAGGCCTCGTGGAGGTATCCATTTGTTATGTTTAGTGTATTCAGCATGCAGCAGTGTATTATTACGGATTCCAGCTCCAGCCACGATGACGAATTTCTTTCAGGGGCAACGATTTCTACGTTATTCGAAGCAATTTCACGCCCTGTTTGCGCATGTTGTGCCATAGCACTTGAGGCTGTTTGATTCCTGCTGACATCATAGCGGTGCTCCTCCAGCCGCGTCGGTAGATTTCCTGTCTCCCCGATGTAGACCGATTTGCAGTCGTCGCAGGGTGTCTTGTAAACAATTCCGAGGAACTTCGAGCGAGGCACAGTATCTAACATTTGCAAGATACCCGTGCAATTTACTAGTTACAACGTGAGCAATATAATCCTAGTGCCTTTCGAAGACTCGTACCCTTCGCTAATTATGTCTTGAAATACAGGGCCGTTCACGCTTAGTACGGATACGCGAGCGCATGGTTGTGCTCTTTTGAGGACCACTGCGTCCGACACGGCAGCACATAGAAGCGAAGTGGCAGATGACGCGAAGCACCACGCCCAGGTCCAACTTCTCCTGCGCCACTTGGCTGCGACGAGCGGCCGTAGCAGACGCAGTAACCCTCCAAAGAGTGCAGCCACGCACTCGCGTGTTCAAGGTGGACTAGCCTGCACGTACAGAACCGCTGCTCGCTTCTATTGACGAATGCCTGGGGACTGATTAACGTGCCTGGATCGCATATCTGACCCTGACCACACGTTGTAATGAATCCATAATTTTGACTTGCCTATCCTCAGCGCAATTATCCTCAGCGCCCTATATTAAAAAAAAAGAAAAGTTCATTTTTTATTAGAAATGAAAACCTTACTTTGGCCGGCCTAGTTAAGCTCTTCTTGCCTTTTGTTATATTTCAGTCACACCGATATTTGTATTTTATGTGCAATTCTCTGCAACAATGTTGGCACGCGAATATACTTTTTACAGCATTTCTAAATTGTGTACCCTAAATGAATATGTGCTGTTTTTTTCTTGTTTTTTCTTTTTTGATGTTTTCGTGTATAATGTTATATGCAATGTCTCTTTGGTGTTATGATCTGTTTTTTTTATGTTATCGTGTATAATGTTATATGCAATGTCTCTTTGGTGTTATGATCTGTTTTTTTTGGTTAAACCTGCCCACTGCTCAGTGGTAGAGTGTAAAGGGGGCGGACGCTTCGTCAGGCAACTTTTGATTGCCTTTTTGTTCGCCTCCTCGGCAACCAAGTGTTGTTGAAATAAATCTGAATCTGAATGCTCGGAACGGATGCGCGCACATATGCCCACTCGCCCAACTCATAAATTACATGAAAAGAAAGCGTATTTTCACACCGTCGATTAATTATGACAAGATTTGCCCGAGAAGGCTGGCCGCCACTTCGTAAAGACTTGTTTCTCGGGAGCCCCTTCGATGGCACACGCACTGCACAAGCGCGAGGACACAAAACACGCAAGAACACAAGCGTCCTTTCACAATCAACAATTCGATCACAAAGGTCACAATGTGCCACACTACACGCCCACAGAGGCCGATCAAACAAGCAAATTGTTACGACTATTGATTGCTACCAAAAGTCGGGTTGCCTACTAGACTGAGGAAGCAGGCAGTGCCTGGCGGGTCGTGCCTCGGCAAAGTCATCCACGATCTGTTCGGCGGGTGAACCAAGCATAGATCGTTTAGAAGATAGGGACGGGCTGCACGCTCATCATACGCGACGGCAGCGGCGACGCGCACTTCTACGACCTGCTGGCTTGGCCGGGTCTCGTTTGGATCGTCTGGCGGGTCATGCCTCGACTTTCCTCCCAAGAGCAAGCTAGTCAGCTCTGCCCGGTTGGGGCGTGCGCTCCCCTTTTTAAGCGGTTCTCCTGACCCTGAGGCTATCAGTTCCCGGAATCCCCATTCGCGCCATCTAGCTTGTGCAGTACGTACTAGTGCCTGCCTGCGCCGGTGGTGCCGCCACTTTTTGAGCCCGAGTGCAAATGATTCTTTTATTTCTGTATCAAAATGACGAAAAACGCCCACCCCGCATGACCGCGATCCAGAAATCATAAATGACGCCAAGCCAATCCATGGGTGAAAGTAATACTCTGGGCCGGGGATTACCGTCGGCTGCCGATTTGGCGCAAATTAGCCAAATCTGACAACCCTGACAAAGCCCGCCTCATGCGCGCGCCGCGTCGTCTTCAGCTTCGTCTGCTTGCGGTGTCTGCTAGCGCGCGCTGCACTATGGGATGACACCGCGCTTCGTTTTCACCGTTGGTTGGTCTCCGTGGTTACTCTGCGGTCGCGTAGTGCCGCTGGTTTTTCTCGTGTTCGTCTCAGTCGAACGTACAGCACGCGACGAGTGGCGGCCAGCCGAACGTGCGGCACCGCACGAGTGCGTAGAAAACTTCACGAGTGCCGTCACCTAAAGGCACCAAAATTCGTTTTTTTTATCGCCATGATCATCATCATCAACTCAGGGTATTCGTCCGCGAAGCGACATCAGTTCAACCAGAAATAGGGCGAGCGTTCGGTTGTCGCCAGCGGCCGAATGGAGTCCGCTGCTACAACCTATGAAAGTTTGATGGTGGCAGCTTCTCGCGTAAGTAACTCTTCTCTCGTTAATCATTTTGACCTCAGCGGCCTTTCCGAGAACTCTGATGCGACTATTTGTGCAGGTTAGTGCTTTGCCTTTCTATGGCGTATTTCAGACGTGGTTCAAATTTGGCGGCCCTACGAGAGCGTGAGGTGCAGTTTTCGTCTGCTACCATTGCGTACTGCTTTTCGAGCTTGCTGCCCTATTCTAATTACATAGTAGGTGGTAGTTTATTTCAGATATGTCTTCATTGCCTGCAGTCTGGTTGCCGCCGACTCGGTCTTTGACTTTCCGAGTTAGGTGCGTGGTCAGATGTGCTTAGCTTGTTTTATCGATACTGAAACCTAACGCAGTGGAAATATGCTTTGGATTGGTCGCGAAAAAGAAATCACCGGAAAGCTTGTTGTTCACATTCATGCCCGCGAAGCTTAAAATTTCTGCTGTTTGATCACGCCGAAGTAGGTGGCGTGATAATTTTTGTGACACAAGTTGCGACCATGGAAACTTACCTCGATTGTTCGAGGCCGCACCTTGAACTGCTCCCTCATTGTTCCAGGCTGTTGTAGTTGCTTTGGCGCCTCATATTGATGGTTCCTTGCCAGCTTTAAATTGAACACGCCGAGAGCGACGTGCATTCGTTCGACGACCACCGAGCACGCTTGTGTTAAGCCGCCGAGTCATTCAGTTCTTTGTGAGCGAGGGTTTTTTAAAGCCCTTTTCGCTGCCTTCCTGCTCGCCAGAGTGCCGTCATCACTACAGATAAGCAAAGATGGGGTTCTGGCTACCACTTATAACTATGAAAGTTCTAGTTCCGCTTCTCTTTTAGTTTCAGATTTGCTTCGTAGTTTGTTGCCATATATCACATGCATGTTGCGTAAGACAGCGCGTAGATTAAAAACGTAAGGAAAATAAAAAGGAAGGAAGCTGGGCAGCGTGGCGCTGGCATAACACGAGTTGAGAATTGTCATTTGGTACTACTCCTGCAATACAACAAGGTGGCAACGAGGTAAACCTTTTGCAATGAATTTCTGGGGACTTACACCGCCTCCTGGATTCCTGGGAATCCCGGTTCAGCCATCAATACCATGAAACCAGTGGAAGGCGCTGTTTGCTTAGAAACTCTGGCGCCATCTAGTTTGCTGCGTATCGGCGCAAAAGCCATACTTCTGCATTCGCTGGACGTCGAAAGACAGCGTCAGTTCCGCAACGCGCCAATGAGCGCGCCCGCTACTACCACCTCAGCGCAGGTTCAAAGTGAGAGAGATAGGGCTTGTAGAATTTTGCGCATAATTTGGACTCTTGTTTGCTGATGAAATATGCCTTTTAAAGGAATTTGCGCATCGCGTAAACAGCAGACCTGACGTGACGGCTGCTGCTGCAAAGCTGCATCGACTCCTTTTAGCTCTCCGCGAGCAAGTTTCAGACGGATTACAGCGATTATTGCAAGGATTTATTATTCAAAGTGTGGATGCCTCTGAGTGGGTGTCACCAGTTATAGGTGCGCAGGCGTGGTGGCAGCATCCGCCTTTTTGTGGATCTACATGAAGGAAATGCTTTCATTTTTGAATTTCTACTCTCTCATATGCATGAACAGGCTGGTGCTAGGCTGATCTCGCATTGGCCTACCATCAGCCTGAGTCGGGACCAGAAAGCAGAGACCTCACGACACTCATCACCCATGAAGGCCTCTTCCGATTTTGTCGCGTGTTTTGGCCTTGCGTCCTCCCCAAGCACTTTTCAGAAGGTGAAGACCAAAGTACTGCACGGGTGCAAATATGTCATTTGTTGCATTGATGATGTGTTTGTGTATGGGAAGTCTTCGGCCGAGCACACTGCAAGTCTACGAAGGATACTCGAGCGCATCTGTGCTGCTGGTCTATGACTAACCCACAAGTGTGTCTTCAGTGTCCAGGACTTGACCTTCCTGGGTCATGTCAATCACAAAGGCTTGACACCTCTTCATTCAAAAGTAGAAGCAATAGCGAACGTTCTACAGCCTATTACCACAATTGAGTTGAGTTCCTTGGGACTGGTGGGATATTATACCAAATTTCCACCTCACAATAAAGAAGTGGTTGATGCTCTACACAAGCTCCCGTGAAAAGGCATTTCCTTTCCCCGGGATGCCAAATCTGCCCAAAGCTTTCATGAAGTAAAACAGCTACTTTCATCTTGTGAAGCAATACGCATGTTTGATGCAACTCTGCCAGCGGTCGTGACCGCAGATGCCTCTGAGCATACACTGGGAGCTGTTCTGCAGCAAAAATTCCATAATGATCCGCATACTGTCGCATTTGCACCTCGAGTACTCTCCCAAGCTGAAAATAATTACTATGTGGGTGGGAAGGAAGCCTTCGCATGTGCATGGGCTTGTGAACATTGGAATTACTTTTTAAGGGGGAGGAAGTTCGAATTGAGAACAGATCTCCGAGCTCTGGTTACCTTAATTTCTTCACGTGGAACAAGCCGGCGATCTAAACATGTAGCAAGATGGTCAGCACGTCTACTGTATTACAACTCTAATGTTATTTATCGTCGTGGATATGACAGTAGTGTGACAGACACTGTCACGCTTGCCACTACCTGTATTACAGGAGCAATAAGAAAAGGTTGTCTCGGTGATCTCATCTTGCAACACGAAAGAACAATTTCAGCTAACTGTACACGCTGACCCGGTGCTGCAACGTGTAATGCTGTACATAACCAAGTGGCCTGACAAACGTACCCTCAGGTCTGAGCTGCTGCAATTCTTCAATGTTCGGCAAGATTTGGCAGTAATAGACAATTTGCTGCTAAGAGGGGAGCGGCTGGTCAGTGAAATCTCACTTACTCTAGCTTTAATCTCAGGTGCACATGAAAGTCACCCTAGCATTGTTCGAACGAAACAGACTGCGCAACTAGTACTGGTGGTCAGGCCTTGATAAACAGGTGGAGGAAGCCATGCGTTCATGCCACATTTGCTAAGCTGCAGGCAAATCAGCGAAACTGTTGGCAGCACCACTACATCCAGTTCCGCTTCTTGAACATGCCTAGAAGGAATTGACACTTGACATTGTTGGTTCCTTCCCAAGAAATGAAGAAAGTATCAGGTTTTCATTGACTTTAGTAAACTTCTACTCCAATTGGCCGGAAGTGTGCTCTGTTGCGAACGCAACCTTCGTAAGTGTAATCAAGTCTCTAACTGCAGTCTTCAGTCGTGAAGGATACCCTGATGAGGTTTTAACTGACCATGGGCCGCAGCTCACGTCTCCTACTTTTGAAGATTTCCTTCACCAGCGAGCAATCAAGCATTCTTGCTCGTCCGTTTACCACCCCCCAGAGCAACGGGCAGGTCGAACACTTCTACAGAGTGCTCAACGACTTTGTCCAACTTGGAGCACTGGAAAAACGGCCCCTGAAGACAGCAGTCAAGGTGTACCTCGCTGTGTATTAGAGCACACCTCCTGCAACAGCAGGAATTTCAACAGCTGTATTGTTGCACGGTCGCACGCTAAGGAGTACGATGACATTGTCGGGTGCCCTAGTCCAAGGTTCTTCTCCAAGCCAGGACCGGAGATGATCAAGCTCCGGGAACGTGTCAGAGCAAAACAGCGTTGCAGCAATGAGTACACCGACAGAAATATAGGTGCAAAGGCTGCAATCTTTCGTCCTGGTGACTTCGTGAGGGTGAAAAAGCCTCTAATTGCGAAGAAGGATGATTGGGCCTACAGCAAGGCATTGAAGGTTGTGAATCAGAAGGAACCCAGTTCATTTGTTCTTGAAGATCACCGTACGTTTAGTGCAACTAATTTATCTTGGGTGCCAGAAACATCAGTCCGATCAACTTGTGAACAGGAGCATATGCCATCTTCTCTCCGAAAGGGAATTCCCAGTGGGTCAAGTCCCTTCACCTTAGAAGACGTGAATCAAGACTCGGTGCAACTATTTGGGAGCTTGGAGGATGACGGGGCGACTTCGGAACACGTAGAAGATGGAGAATTCCTGCAGCCAAGCCGGAAGTCTACTCGTGCATAACGACTGCCTTCGTTTTTGAAGGACTATGTTGTAAAGTAGGACTTTGTCTTGTCAATGTTAATTCTTAAAAGGGGACAGAATATGTTGTGCCGCACATGTTACTTTGGAAGTTCTAGTTTTGCTTCGTAGTTTGTTTCCTTGTCACATACATGTTGCGTAAGAGAACACGTGTATGTGACGTAAGTGAAAAAAAAAGAAAAGAAGCCGGCCAACATGCCGCTGACATAGCGCGGGTTCAGGAGTGTCAATTAGTCCTACACCTGCAATGCAACAGATATATTCTTTCACATAAGTGTTCGTCTTAAGGCGCTATTAATCTTCCCCTCATGTGCAAAAATTCGTTACGAATTAAGGGGTTTCTTCAGAAAAACAAAGGGTGTGCAGAGAATTCGTAAATAATTGGAGCACACATACCTTTGTGTGATCGTGTTTCTCGAGTCTGTACTCCGTCATTCCGGGCCGATTATTCATCATGCCGCCATATTCCCAGCAATTCTGGACAAAATTTGTGAGCGGGAAACTTTTTATTAGCCGTTTTTTTATATAACGCAAAATTTAACTATTAGAGTCAATCTATCCGCGGATCACACGACGGTCATCGTGTATTTTTTTCTTTTTCATCTGCTATCTTCGAAACCATTCCCCATTGGTTTTTGTCCCATATATTAAGGAGCCTAAATTAAATTTTAAAGGAAAAAGGTGTGAGGGAGACGACACGAATTAACCGAAGAATAAAGAAGAGGAAGAAGAAGGATTCGTTGAGGTAGAGAGAGATGATTGGTGGAGAAGCATTCGGTGAGGCGGAGAGAGATGATTGGTGGAGAAGAGAAGACCACGACAAGGCATACGTGGACTAACACCGAGGCTATAAAAGGGCGAGTGAGAGCGAGGCCTTGGGGAACAGCAGAGAAGCAGAGGCTCCGGCGGGTCAGGGTCAATTTGGCTGGAAGAGAGCGACGCCGGTTACTGCTTCGGTGAGCTCACGTTCTACGGCATCGCATCGCGGACCTCCTGCCGTGCCTCAGCCCGTTCCGGGGAGTCAACGGAGGAGGCTACCACCTGCTACGGCCAGGGGTGTCTCCAGCGCTGTTGTCACTCATCCGGGTGGTGCCCCCATGCAAACGACACAGGCTTCACCTCCAGGGGCGCTTGGACCTGGAGCTTGTACGACGCAGCCAGTGACGCGAGCCCAAGCGCGTCGAACGCCGCCAACGACGTAATCCCATGCACGGCGAACACCGCCTCGACGCCGCCTACTGGATCCATACAATGCCGCAGCCACACCGAACCAACCGTGAGCACGAACACCGACCGCTAATAGTAGAACACTAGTAGAAGACGCTAGTAGCAGTGTGCCCGGGTCGTGTGTGTTTATAGTATTTGTGTTTTGTGTTAGTTTTGTTAGTTTTGTGTTCTGGTGTGTTGCCACGTAGGGTGTATTAAATGTGCGTTTGTGTGGGTACACCCATCGCCTAGTCCATTCTTTGGGTCCGAGTGTTCTCCGGAGAGATCCGTGACAAAGATAAGTGGCGAGCTGCGAGGATACATTTCCTTTTTCTTTTTTGCTTTGTCTCAGATTTTTCCGATCTCTCGGCGGCAGAAAGTAAGGATTTCCAAAAACGTTAGAGCTGGCGCTCAAGCTGGGGTTAAGCAAAGAAGAGGCGTTGCGTCTATATGACGACGAGGGAAAGAGGGAGATGGAGCAGGCAAATAGGCAGAGAGAGAAAAGGGCGCAAGCACATGCAGACGCTCGCGATGCAGAAGAACGTGAGGCGAAAAGAGCTCGCGAGGAAGATGAGCGAGAAGAGAAAAGAGCTCGCGAGGCAGAAGAACAGGAGAAAAGAAGGATAGAACGGGAGAAGGAGTTTATTTTGTGAAAACAGGCGCATGTCGCGGGAGGATATGACGAGATCACGGACAATGATCAGCGTTCCTTAGCGGGTACAGAATCTCCTAGACCAGCCAGAGTTTGCCCAAGGAAGCTAAGGGCTCCTTTTGATGAGAAGAGAGATGATTTGGATGCATATCTGCAATGATTCGAGCGGATAGCTTTGGCGCAAGGCTGGGAGCGCTGTGATTGGGCCACGGCATTGAGCATGTGTTTAGTAAGAGAGGCGCTGAATGTTTTTGGAAGGATGCCTGCTGCTGATTCCATGGACTACAAGAAAGTCAAAAAGGCACTCCTCCAAAGATTCAGGCTTACTGCAGAGGGTTTTCGTGAGAGATTTCGCACCGCGAAACTTGGGGATTCGGAAACCGCTAAGCAGTTTTCCTGCAGGCTGACCAACTATTTCGATAGGTGGCTTGATATGTCAAACACAGAAAAGAGTTTTGTAGGTGTGCGTGACAAGCTGGTCACAGAGCAACTTTTAGCGTGTTGCAGCTCAAAGCTGACGCTATTCCTGAAGGAAAGAAAGATGTGTTCGTTGGAAGAGTTCGCCGACACATCTGACCAAATCCTTGAGGCTCAAGGGTTAAGGAATATGAGTAAGGCAAAAGAGGAAACCAAAAAGAATCAAGAGACAGATGCGGCAAAACCAAGAGCATATGGCATTTCATCTAAGGCGCCAGTAAGGTGTTTTCTCTGCGGCAAGGTGGGACACACAGGTTATGTGTCAAGCTTGTAAGAGGAGGGGTCATACTCTGGATGAGTGCCGATACAGAACTCAGGACCGAGCTGCATGCGTTGTCGACTCCAGGGTAGAACTTGTCACGCCATCCGAAGTTCCACAGCTGAAAGGAGAGCAAACGCCGCTGGAAAATGAGGCAGTGAGTGGAACACCCTAGTCGAAAGCAGCAATGCCAGTGGTGGTTGGGCAAATAGGAGACCGTCTCATATTGGTGCTTAGAGACAGCGGAGCCAACACAGTCTTGGTTCGTAGAAGCCTGGTGAAGGACGAGGATCTTACAGGGGAAGCGTCGGCCGTCACTCTTCTAGATAGCATAGTAAGGTACCTTCCTGAAGCCAGGATCCTAGTGTCCACGCCATATTATACTTCGCAGGTAGTGGCAAAATACGTAGACCAACCCATCTACGATCTCATCTTGGGAAACATTACGGGTGTAAGAAGCGTTGAAGACCACGATCCCGAGCGGAGGATGCTCGACGGTGAAGAACATCCAAAGGAGAAAAGGCCTGCGACAGCTCAGACGGGTGCAGTCAGTTTTTCGTCGGCCGTGGAGACAAGAGCTCAAGCGACAGCCCGAGCAACGCAGCGTCCGCTCTCTGCTCCTGTTATGATGTACCTGAGCGTAACACCGGGCGAATTTGCAATTAGGCAAAACGAACCTGAGCTTGAAAGCGTGCATCGAAAGAGTTTGGGGAAAAGGTGAACAGAAAGAGGAGTCGTACGCCATTCGAATATCAGTTGGTAATCAGTGTTCTGCACAGGGATATCATATTTAGCTCAGAAAGGCGGGTCTAACAGCTGGTGTCACCGAAAGATAAGAGAGAGACAGTGTTACGCTTAGGACATGACGCCATTATGGCTGGACACCAGGGTGTTCAAAAAACGATGTCTAGGATCACCGAGGAGTTCTTTTGGCCGGGTGTTCAAAGTGACGTAAAGCGCTTTGTTCGCTCATGTGTTGTGTGCTAGCGCACAATTCCGAAGGGAAGAGTTGGTCCCATACCTCTGGGAAAGATGCCACCCATGGACCTACCGTTTCAGGGAGTGGCTATTGACATTGTGGGGCCAATCTCTCCAGTATCTGCCAAAGGCAATAGATATGTGCTTACTCTAGTAGACGTGACCACTCGTTATCCTGACGCTATTCCACTGAGAACTATTGACAGTATCCAAGTGGTGGAGAGTCTCGTGGAAATGTTTTCGCGTTACGGGTTCCCTAGGGAAGTTTTTAGTGACCGGGGCTCGAACTTCACATCGGAACTAATGAGGGAGGTTAAGCACCTTTTGTCAGTAAGACAGTTGCTGACGACGCCTTACCATCCCCTGTGTAATGGGCTTGTAGAGCGTTTCAACGGCACCCTCAAAAACATGATCAAGAATATGTGCCAGGAGAGACCTACTGACTGCGATAGATATCTCCCAGCTCTCATGTTCGCTTACCGCGAAGTACTGCAAACGAGTCTTGGTTTCTCGCCCTTCGAGATGTTGTATGGAAGAACCGTTAGAGATCCACTTACAATACTCAGGGAGTTGTGGGCTAATAAGGAGATTGCATCAGATCTCAAGACCACATACGTCTACATGTTTGAGTTGCGGGATAGGTTGAAGAAAACATGCAGGCTGGCACATCAAAGCCTGGAAAAGGCGCGTGAACGCCACAAGAGATGTTATGAAAAGAAAGCCATTCACAGAAATCTGAATCCGGGCGCGACAGGGTTCTTGTGTTGCTACCCATGGATCATAATAAGTTACTAATGCAGTGGAAGGGCCCGTACCTTGTGACGCGAAAAACAAAGGATATCGATTATGAGGTATTGATAGATGGTATTAAGAGGGTTTTCCATGTAAATATGTTGAAGAAATATGAAGAAAGAGGTCCTGTGTGGCGATACGCCTCCAGGGCAACTTGTTCGGTAGTGTGCGAGGACACAGGTGATGTTGCCGAGGTGTCCACGTTCAGTGGGAATAAAAGCGGAGGAGGGGATGAGGTACTGAAGAAGCCCAATTTGAATGCAGAGAAAAGATTACAGCTCTACTCCAAATCAAGGGGGAGATGTTTTGGGATGGGCCAATCGAAACTGAGGTCATATGTTACAAATTAGACTTGTATAGAGATAGAGCTATCTGGTCAGCTCTGGGTGTCTCTGGGATATATCTTGTTGTTGCTGTGTTATTGTAACTCTAGGATTTACCTTGTTGTTGTTGCTAATGTTGGTGTTATGTGATTATACAAGAGAGTGTGTTGTGGACACGAACATGTTTATTAAGGACTCTGTAGGGGCGGCTGCAGTGGTGTGTTAGTGTTCTGAAAAAGCAGTTTGGTGTGGTGTGTTAGTGGTGTGCGTTTGGTGTGTGCGGGGGCATCTCCGGTGTGGTGTGTGTTGAGTCCAGAATCGCCACAGAAGATAGTCGGCTGGCTGGATGGCTTGAAGATGAGGATGACGCGAGCAGTTTTTCATAGAAATACTCTTGAGAGAGGGGGCCCGTGTCACATATATAAAAGAGCCTAAATTAAATTTTAAAGGAATAAGGTGTGAAGAAGACGACGCGAATTAACCGAAGAATAAAGAAGAAGTAGAAGAAGCATTCTTTGAGGTAGACAGAGATGATTGGTGGAGAAGCATTCGGTGAGGTGGACAGAAATGATTGGTGGAGAAGAGAAAACGACGACAAGGCATACGTGGACTAACACCGAGGCTATAAAAGGGCGAGTGAGAGCGAGGCCTGGGGGGGAGCAGCAGAGAAGCGGAGGCTCCGGCGGGTCAGGGTCACTTTGGCTGGAAGAGAGCGACGCCGGCTACTGCTTCGGTGAGCTCGCGTTCTACGACATCGCATCGTGGACTTCGTGCCGTGCCTGAGCCCGTTCTGGGGAGTCAACGGAGGACGCTACCACCTGCTACGGCCTGGGGTGTCTCCAGCGCTGTTGCCACCCATCCGGGTGGTGCCCCCATGCCAACGACACCGGCTTCATCTCCACGGGCGCTTGGACCTGGAACTTGTACGACGCAGCCAGCGGCGCCAGCCCAAACGCGTTGAAAGCCGCCAACGACGTCATCCCAAGCACGGTGAACGCCACCTGGACGCCGCCTACTGGATCCATACAACGCCGCAGCCACACCGAACCAACCGTGAGCACGAACGCCGACCGCTAATAGTAGAACACTAGTAGTAGACGCTAGTAGCAGTGTGTCCGGGTCGTGTGTGCTTATAGTATTTGTGTTTTGTGTTAGTTTTGTGTTCTGGTGTGTGTGCCACGTAAGGTGTATTAAATGTGCGTTCGTGTGGGTACACCCGTCGCCTAGTCCATTCTTTCGGTCCGAGTGTTCTCCAGAAAGATCCATGACAGTTTTCTGTGGCAGTCTTGACTGTTCGATGCGATCGGTGGGAACTCTTTAAAAGAAATAATTTGATAGTGTCATAGCAATGGACCAATACCTTCAATATTTCCATATTAGTTTCTTACAATCATACAATTTTCGAAATTTTTGTCTAGGTTGTTGGAGAATAGCTTCGCCAAAAGTAACGAACCAATATGATTTGTTTCTTTATGAGGTTAAATAACCCTCGTTCTCATCTTTTGGGACATTTCAGTCTTAAGGGGTACCATATCAGGGCTCAACTACGCGGCTGAGAAGCAAACCCCGTGGCCTGGCTGCGTTTTGCAAATTTGAGGACCAAGCTGGATGTTCTGCTCTGTGTAGAAGCTTCGTGCACGCCCGTCAGCTTCCATGTGCTAACAATTCCTGTCTCTAAAATAATTTATTGTATTGAGTGCAGGGTTTTCCTTTTAAGTTTTGCACCTTTGCGGTCTAATATAGAGAAGCTTGCATGCTGTCTCTCTTGTTGGTTGAATATAAAAAAGAATACAGTACACATGCTGCTAGGCCGACAATTTCAACGCGTGTGCTGGTGCAGCAACTTTTCCTTCATAATTTCTGCAGAGGGGTGCTTTAGCAAAAGCAGAGCTCCTGCAGATGATCACGGAGCTTCCCTCAGAAGAACTAGGCTCCCTTTGGACTGCCGTGCTCGAGAAGCTACAAACCATTGTGCCGCTGCTTTTGCGAGATGACAAGTCGGTAAGTTGAGCCAATTTAAAATGGACATATGTCTTCAAGTGGTGGCGCTTCCGTCTGTATAATAGCAACAGCCGCGCACTTTTGCTTACTTTGCGAAAACACTAAACACCAGTAAAAGAAAGAGAAAATTCAAAATTTATCCCCTGACAATGGTGCCGCCTGTGTGCCCCGAACCCTATCTTAAAGAAAAAAATCCCCAGGTAGCGCTGAAACATTACAATATTGTGTTTTTTATTTTCCTAAAACATTATTTATTGTTCCTACTTTCCTTTTTCTAACAATTTTGTAATGTTATAATGTTAATGTTTTTGTGATGTTTTGTGTTGTTTGTTTGTTGTAACATTTTCGTAATATTATTAAAGCATAATAGATATTATTCAGCATTAGAATAATGTTTACTTTCATTCCTATTGATTTAATTGTAATGCTACATGTTATTTAATATTAATGTAACGTTCCAATGTAGCATTGTTACAGCAACTTTCATAACATTTTTGTAATATTATGTTTGGTGCTACCTGTGCTCACTCAGAAAAATGCAAAGGCATGTCGGAGACAGCGTTACGGACCACAGCGAATTTTTTTCGCTGAGAGCGTGCCTTGGATAGCTCAAGTAGCATTGCTATAAAGTGGTTTATTCTCAGTTTTACTCGCTTTGAGGTGCGTAAACTGTACCTTTTTGCAAACATTTCAGCCAGCAGTTTTTTTAGGCGATCTACATAATTCAAATGAAAAAATTTTAAGTGGATGATTCACTAACTTTGCAGAACAAAATACTGCGGACTAGATCAAACGATTGTCAACAGAAGTGAGTTGGTTTCACTCGCCTAGGGCACTTTTTAAAAGTATTGGTTACATTTAACTGGGACACTCGCTTCCGCACTCAAACTACTCTGTAGTGTAAAACTGAAATGTTTGCTGCCTTCAGGTGCATGGGCCGAAGTGTGGCCCATTTTCCTCTGTTCCCGACCTGCGTAGTTGTCTGTTTCAGTTCTAGTTTCGAACTCAGCAGGACAGCCGGCACAGGCATCAACAGCTGGAATGCTGGGAGTTGGGACAAATCGTGTTAGCCGCAACATGCAAGCTCAGCATCAATTACTGTCAATATAGGATACTGTCTACTGCAGTCGCGACGAAGATGGGATAAAAAATAGCTTTGCTCCCAAGGAACATCGTATCGACTGCCTTCCCGCACCACCCGGCACCCCGCATCAAAGGGACAAAGCCACACATCGCCGTCACCGCCAAAACCAAAACCATGTTGCTGCCTCGTTTTCCATGCCAGCGTTTCTGTCATTTGTTGTCCCCTGAAGATCCTTCATCCGTGAGGCCTAGTTGGCAGAGGTGGCTGTCAGCTAACGTTCGACTGTGTACTGCGCGGTTGCTATATATCCAAGAACCAACGCGATGCGAAACGATAGATTGTGTCTGCAATACGCGCGAGAAGTATATAGCACCCGACTCCAGTAACGCCGCAACCT
This sequence comes from Amblyomma americanum, assembly GCF_052857255.1. NCBI lineage: Eukaryota > Metazoa > Arthropoda > Arachnida > Ixodida > Ixodidae > Amblyomma > Amblyomma americanum. The sequence goes on along the minus strand of NC_135497.1, from coordinate 432,031,976 downwards.
CCAGCGTCTCCATGACTGCATTTGGCCAGCTACCAAGCAAAGTGAAGCGTTGACATATACCGCCACATCTAGCTGCGACGCTGTGCGGATTTGCAGGTCCGGAAGCTGAAATCAAGCCGCACATATTATACAGACCTGCACCACGGCGACTCTGCAAAAAGCATTTTCAAGCCTGTCATGAACGTAGCTATGAGATTGCGCGTGCGCTTTACCAAAATGGCCGAATAACAGCTAGGCCATGAACATGTAAAGCGCTCTAGCTTGGTCCGCAAATATCGCAGTGCACGTCAACACGCACCGCCCGCTATGCCCGAGAGATAATGGACTGATGGAAGGGGACCAACCATCAGACCAACCGAAAGAGTGCATGTGTTGACTCTGCTGCACCTGTCTGTATTGTTCAGCACTATGCCCTGCAACGCCAAAACCTGCTGCGTGGAAAGCCGGATCATTTTGCCCGTGTCTGTAGATCTGCACGCCGGCTGGAACGCGTACATGCCGACCTGTGGAATAGACAAATGTTCCTGGCAAGAACAGAATTCGCAGTCTTCAATTTTCAAAGCAGCTGATGGCAAACACAAGAAATGCATGCATGATGCACATACGCTACCTAGCTTTGGCTCCACGGATGCAATCGACTCTGGCACCAGTGTCAATTACTATACGTGAGCACACTTATAATGCGCTCATAAAAAAGCCAAGGCTTCAGGCCAGGACGCATCGCATATTATTCCCATGTCATTGGGTCGTCAACACTAGGGGTTGTTGGCAAGCTCTATTTGGAGTTACACCATACGCCAGCAGTGCCAAACAGCGGTATATGAAGAAGGCATGCGCCAATTCACAGTGCTTCTTAGTCATGCCGGCCATGAACTGCATGTTCCATGTTGCACTGGCTGCACAGCGCATGTTGAGCAAGGCATGCTAGTACACTTGCACTTCAATCCTGCTATTACCCCTGTAGCACAGAAGGTCTGTTTGGTGCTATTTCAGTTGCTCTGCTATCTGCCCATTACAGCACCAGTCACTGGACCCGACACATACAGGTATAACAGTTTTGGTTCCTAAGTGGCTCGGTCCAAGCTAAGTGTGCATCTGTTTTGACATGTGGAAAGCCAGAGGGAGCGACATCCCACTCCCGCCCTGAGTGACACGGTTACTGAACTGTCCCAATCGACATTTTTTTTAAAATCTGATCACTGCCAGCTAGAACAAGATCCAGAATCCTGTGTCATCACCAGGTTTACAATGCCATCAGCATAGTTATGATGCAAACCGATTTTCTTAAGATAATGCTCTGCTCTGAGGTGTTTCCATGAGTTTCAATGAGCACTGTCCTGTGATGATTGCCTGCGTTCTTGGCAAGGCAGTGCACATGTGCAGGATGAATTGAGCAGCGATGATGAGCCATGACCATGTCCATCTTTTCAGAGGCTAACTAGACGAATTCCGCTTGTTCCTCTCTTGCATACTGCTTACAGGCAATTCTGAAGAATGCATAGCTGGTGGTAATTTTGCATTGTAGCGCCCTTTCCTTGCATGATCGGCGGAGCAAGCACGGAAAGCTAGTTTCTGTTTCGGTTTGGGGATTGCATGTGGCTGTTCACCAAAAATTTTGTTTATTAAGAGCACTTTCCTTTTTATTCTGTGTTCGTTAGAAAAGATTTACATATTTTACAGTCATCACTTTTAAACGATGCTGTTCATGTGCATACCTCCGCCTGTAATGTCAGTGGCTATCTCGAGTCAGCGTTGGAGATACCATGTCGGCCATGCACTTCATGTACTATGCTATACTGGCTGCAGAGCGCATGTTGAGGAAGGCATGTGTTGTGGTTTTATATGCAGTGAGCCTTCAATTTTTACGGTTGGTTAAGGAGAGATGCGAGGCTAAAATACTGATTGTCGGAAAAAAATGCGGTCTTTAACTTTCAGCTTATTTGGATTGCTGGTTTAATGAAGAATATTCTCACAAAGTTTCTTTGTTATCTGAGCAGCAGAAAATAAGAAAATTATTTCTTTTCACGAGCCGGTGGTAGGCCGTCGAAAGCATATATGAACGCTCTTCTGAAGACGCGGCCGCACTGAGGGAGAAGGACTAAACGAGAAGTGAATGCCCATGTTAGAAAGTTTGCTTTTCGCTCTTTTTATTCACGGAAGACCTTCCATCGAGAATGAGCAAGGCTACTAAAGAAAAACTAGAAAAAAGACATATGACATATTTCTGGCCGTTGCGACTGCGGTATGGCTACAGACTGAAACAAGAGCTCGGATTAGCGGAAATACACGACGTGACCACCGAACGCTGTCTTTGACCAATTGCGAGTCGCTCCCGCTTTGATTGTGTGCGACGCTTGCTTTCTGTTACCTTTTCTTCCTTCTGTGAGTTTTTTGCAAACAGCGAGTGCCCGGTGGTGTGGCAGAAAGATGCCCGCACCGAAGGCTTCGACACGGGGAAGCTTCGGGAAGCGAAAACGCACCACGAAATCGAGAAGCCTACACAGCACTGGGCAACCGCCAGCAAGCGAGCGTCTGCTTGTGCATTTCTCCAGGTCGAAGCCTCCCAATGGCGACCGAAGTGAACCCTTCAAGCCCTGGTGATGGCTTATCAGCCGAACACCGAATTTGCATCACTAAGAACCGCGGAGATTACAGCAGCCTTTACTGTACTAGAATTTAATGAGCGTGGACGTGGCAGCAAGATGAGTGTTTGACTAGCTGGAACTAGAACATGGTGTCCAGACGATGAAGTACGTCCAGAGAGCAACATATCAAATATTTCACAAGGGAAGGCAAGAGTGAGGGACAGCTCTAAGGCTGAAAAAAAGAACAAAAATCTTGAAGTTTTTGTCACAAAGCAGTGTCATGTTGAAGTGGGGGGCCCGAAATATAGAGCAGAGTACTTTGATTAGATTTTTGCAGCAAAATAAATTACCACGTTCTTCAATCTTTCAAATCATTTTTCTCAGATTGCACTTTTCCTGGAATCGAAACCGTTAGGAAAACTATCATTTCAAAACTGCACCTTAAAAGCTGCTTTCAAGGTGCTTCCTTGACTGAAATTTTCTCAGGAAAAAATTAAGATTGTTTTAATTTCTCTAAACATTTTTAGCAAAAAATATTTTGAGGAGTCTAACATATACTAAGAACAGAAAGTGAACTTTGTTTTTAGGTTGATGAAATGTTTACAGGCATGGTACCAAAAACATACGAATGAGTTTATTCCGAAGTATAAGCGATCTAGAAAATATATAAGTATAAACGATTACTACAGCTGAATTATTTCTTAGAAGTTAGTTTTCCTAAGCTGACCCAGCTGATTGCTGAATATGACGGCTATAACGTTTTTCTCTTTAAGATAGGAAGCTGATGTTTTAAATATAGTCTAATGAAAAGCAGATAGACCAACCCTGAAAAGTTTATCAGAATTGGCGCAGTAGTTCAAAATTTGACTTTCAGCCCTACATCCCCCTTAACAGATGATGACTTTGAAGGGGTAGTGAACCACTGTAATGTTGGCCACACGAAATGCTTGCTTTCCAAGCAATATCGTCTCACAAGCTTTACTTAAATGTTCAATATGAGCAGAGGCAGTACCTGTGCAATATTTAGGTTTTGTACTTTTCCTTTCGTTTTCCATCAACCTGCCCATCTGGGAGTATTGCCGTGGTCCCCAATTATGCCTTGTGTTATTGCCCGTGATAACCTGGCTCCCACGTCTGCACCTTGAGCAGCAGCATCAATTAGTGCGAGAGCTTACCCCCAGTGCTGGCTGGAGTTTGTAATGACTTGGATGTAGCAGCTTTGAAAAATGAAGAACTTTATGCTACATTTTTGAGCGTTTTCAACTGCTACCATGTAGCTAATCGCTGACTTCGTGGCAGTTCTGCCTGCCTCTTAATGTAGTAACTTAATCCCAGGTTCATTCGTTCAAGAGGAGGCGTTTGGGCATTTTTATTGATTGACATTGGCACCTGCTAAATGCTGCCCCTTTTTGTATCTTTTACTTTTTCAGCAGCATCTCTTATGAGCAGTTTAACGGGGGGTCATGAATGCATTTCTGCAGCGCACTGCAGTCTACCTGCATTATGCCGATGTCTTGAATTGTGCAACATACAGCCATGAAATATCAGCTTGTTTTAATCCTCCCTCTGTTCCTGTGTGTTTACAGGATCAAGAATGCCTTCCATTGGTCGCGCTTTGTCATGCAGCTGCACATGCCGGTATCGTCTGTGCTCCTATGGTCAACGTTGCGCGTCTTCTAAGTGGTAAGACTGCTATCATGGCAGATCAGTTCTCTTCGAGGCTAATCTCTGACATGTCTCATATGTGCATATTAAGATGGGAGCAGCAGAAAAGGTGCGTCTGTGTTTCTTAGTGGAGCTCTATCTGCTGAAAAACTTGCTACCATATTCATTTGATATCTCAGTTTTCTTACTTTTCACATTTGTTGCTGAAACAAACAGCTGGTCCTGTTGAGTAAAGGTGCTATGCAAAATAACACAAACATGGACGAGAAGGGCACAAGGACGGGCGCAAGGACGGACGGGTGTGTTTTGACAGCATGTGTAATTTGTGTCTATACTTGCACCCAACAAGCATATTGTGAACTGCAAGTTTTCATTTTTTCATGTGATGTGTTGGTGGGTGCTGTATGGGCCTAGGAGGCCGCACGAAGAGAAAAGACTCAATGTAAATGGGACCAAAGAGGCAATTTATTGGATGCCCACAAGTATTTATGGAAAACAAGTGTGTGATACACACAGGTGAGCAACAAGTACACATAAGCACAAACAAGCAAATAGCCAATCGATCAATTTGAAACTAAAACCAAAGAACACAACAGTGGGTAGTCAAACTGGCCGTATCCTTGGAATGGATTGGTTCGCTAATATAAGTTTTTAGTACTGAGCTTGCTGCCTTTCCTTCCAGCTTGTTCAGAGCTCCTGAGGTCATTAGCGGAGAAAGCTACATAAACTCCATTTAATATATAGCGTGCAATGCAGCCAAAGCTAAGGCATCTCTACGCTGGCTGCGCCATGCCCGAAAAGTAGTTAGTCATATATGCAAAGTATAGACAAGCATCTGCTGTTGCGCCAAAGCTCAAGTGTCGCGAATGGCAATGTCCTGAACTTCGTTTTACTTTCTCACCATGTTTTTCCTGCCCCTCCCTGGGAGCTTGACAAGTAAAAGCGACATGCGACAGAGTGATACACAGCTGGTATACTACTTGCTCTTACTCCATCTGTCCCCTAAACGTAGTTCACCATCAGTGAAAGCCATGCCCAAGAAACTCAACAACATAACCCAGGGTTAAGCAGGCACTTCTAAGACAAGGTTTACTGTCGTCCTATACGTTCACATCATATCCCACAGTGTGAAAAAAGTGGGCGGACGGGCCGGCGTTGAGGTTTTATTTTGCGCTCCAAAACGTCTCAGAATGTTATGCGCAAAGGGAAATGCAGAACATCGAAAAAACAAGCAGGTTTGTGGAAAGAAACATGGCCGAAAGCATGTCAGCTGTCTATTTGGTTCCTCTGTCGTGTGGTGTGACATGCGTTGGACAAATGAACAGATGTTTAAACGACGGATTGCATGAGCAGCGTAACAAGACTGACAATCAGCTTTCGGGCCGCATAAGTGTTCACGGTAAGGCTCATGAGTGTGCACTAGACTTTGGCAAGACCCGTGTTCTGGGAAGGGCTCAAGATCAGTTAATGAGAGAAATACTGGAAGAGCTTCAGATCCAGAAGCGTGATGAATTATGGGTTAGCTATCCGTCGTTTTTTTTAGGTGAACGAGATCACATACTCTTGGTGTGTTGCGTAGATGAAAAAATGACATTGTGTTGTTTTTTCTGCACTCAGGTGGACTTGCATTTTTTTCGTGGTTTTGCATCAGGCTTTATTTGGATTTTTTTCCTGGTTTTTGCACTGCTTGCTTTTTATTAGTGGTGCTTACTGCTTGCATTGTTTTGTTTCTTGGCTGAATTTCTGGATATTGTTTGCATTTTATCTTCACATTTGTTTCATTTTGTAATTTGCTTTTTGGTATTCGAAATTTGCTTGTACTTCTCTTGCCCAGTGCTCCACCGGGAGCCTGTAAGGCATCCTCAATGAATAAGAAATGAAAATGGTTGTACAATAGAGGATTACTTCAGCTAAGAGCCTCTTTGCTATTCAGTTTCTCTGCACTGAAGTCATAAAGATATGCTGTATTTACTCGCATAATTTGCTTGCCCGTAATTCACTACCCGGATTAATATTTATTAAAAAAAGAAACTTTTTCTTTCATATTCATATCGCAAGGTAAGGACCCATCCATTGAATCAGTAACATATTATGATCCGTGGGTAGTGGAGTTAGAACCCTGTCGCCCAGATTCAGATTTTTTAGTGGCTTTGTTATCATAGTAGCCCTATAGCATTCGCGCGCCCTTTCCAGCCCTTGATGTTCAAGCCTGCATGTTTCCTTCAATTTCTCTCGCGACTCAAGGACGTATATATATGTTGTCTTGAGTTCTGACGAAATCTCTTTATAAGCCCACAGCTCCTTGAGTATTGTAAGTGGACCTCTAGCGGTTCTCTCATACAATATCTCGAGGGCGAGAAACCAAGACTCATTTGCGGTATTTCACAGTAAGCGAACAAAAGCGCTGGGAGGTATCTATTCTAATCAGAAGCTCTCTGATGGCACATTTTCCTGCTCTTATTTTTGATGGTGCCGTTGACCCGCTCTGCAAGCCCATTACACATGGGATGGTGTGGCGTTGTTATTAACTGCCTTACTGACAAAAGGCGGTTAACATCTTTCATTAGTTCCGAAGTGAAGTTCGCGCCCCGGTAGCTCAACATTCTCGTCGGGAACCATTAACGCAAGAACATCTCCAGAAGACGTTCCGCCCCTTATATACAGTCAATAGTCTTCAATTGAATAGCGTCAGGATAAAGAGTAGTCACGTCAACCAGGGTAAGCACTTATCTATTGCCTCTAGCGGATAAAGGAGAGATTGGCCCCACAATGTCAATAGCCACCCTTTGAAACGGTATGTCGATGGCTGGTATCTTGCCCAGAGGTACGGGACCAACTCTTCCCTTTGGAACTGTGCTCTGGCACACTTCACATGAGTGAACAAAGCGTTTAACGTCACTCTGGACATCTGGCCAGAAGAACTCCTCGGTGATTCTAGACACAGTCGTTTGAACACCCTGGTGTCCGGCCATAATGGCGTCATGTCCTAAGCATAACACTGTCTCTCTCATATCTTTCGGTGCCACCAGCTGTTAGACCCGCCTTTCTGAGCTAAATATGCATTCCCTGTGCAGAGCACTGTTTACCAACTGATATTCGAATGACGTACGACTCCTCTTTACGTTCACCTTTTCCCCAACTCTTTTGATGCACGCTTTCAAGCTCAGGCTTCTCTTTGCCAAATTGCAATTTTGTCCGCTGTTACGCTCAGACACATTGTAAGGGGAGTAGAAAGCGGAAGCTGCGTCGCTCGGGTTGTCAATTGAGTTTTTGTCTCCACTGCCGACGAGAAACTGACTGCCCCATCACCCGCCTGAGCTGCCGTGGGCCTTTCCTCCTATGGGTGTTCTTTATCGTCGAGCATCCTCCACTCGAGATCGGGCTCCTCGATACTTCTTGCACTCTTAATGTTTTCCAAGATGAGATTGTAGATGGTTTTCTCTACGCATTTGGCCACTACCTGTCCAGTATAATATAGCTTCGACACTAGAATCCTGGCTTCAGGAAGGCACCTGACTGCTATCTACAAGAGTTATGGCTGACCCTTCCCCTGTAAGATCCTCGTCCATCACCTGGTTTCTTCGAACCAAAACTCCGCTGTCTCTAAGTGCCCATATTGGACGGTCCCCTATTTGCCCAACCACCACCGGCATAGCTGCTTTCGACTTGGGTGTTCCACTCACCGCCTTATTCTGCAGCGGCATTTGCTCTCCTTTTAGCTATGGCATTTCAGGTGTCGTGAGGAGTTCTACCCGAGAGTCGACAATGCATGCAGCTCAATCCTGCGTTCTATACCGGCACTCATCCACAGTGTGTCCTCTCCTCTTACAACCTGGACACAGAACCTGTGTCTTTTGGGCAACGCTACTAGTCCGACAGTCAACTGCACGGTGTCCCACGTTGCCACAGAGGAAACACCTTAATGGCGCCTTAGATGCACCGCCATAGGCTCTTCGTTTTGTCGCATATGTCTCTAGGACCTTTTCTGTTTCCTCCTTTGCCTTACTCATACTTGTCAGCCCTTAAGCCTCAAGGATATGGTCTGCAGTGTCGGCAAACTCTTCCAATGAACGCAACTTTCAGGAATACCGTTGGCTTTGGACTGCAACATGGTAAAATTGCTTCGTGACCAGATTTTCACGCGCCCCTCCAAAACTCTTTTCTGTGTTTGAGATATCAAGCCACCTGTCGAAATAGTGGGCCAGCCTGCTGGAAAACTTCTTAGCGGTTTCAGAATCCTCAGGTTTCGCGGTGCGAAATCTCTCGCGAAAACCCCCTGCCGTGAGCCTGAATCTTTGGAGGATTGCCTTCTTCCCTTTCTCGTAGTGCATGGATTCAGCAGCAGGCATCCTTCAAAACACATTCAGCGCCTTCTCGTCTACCAGCCGCGGTGGCTCAGTGGTTAATACGCTCGGCTACTGATATGGAGTCCCCGGGTTTGAACCCGACCACGGCGGTGCGTTTTTATGGAGGCAAAACGCTAAAGGCGCCCGTGTGCTGTGCAATGCCAGTACACGTTAAAGATACCCAGGTGGTCGAAATTATTCCGGAGCCCTCCACTACGGCGCCTCTTTCTTCCTTTCTTCTTTCACTCCCTCCTTTATCTCCTCTTACGGCGCGGTTCAGTTCCAACGATATATGAGACAGATACTGCTCCATTTACTTTCCCAAAACCAATTCTTATTATTAATATTATTACCCCGAGTCTAACCACATGCTCAATGCCGTGCCCTATTCATGGCGCTCCCAGCCTTGTCCCAAATCTATCCGCTCGTATCGTTGCAGATATGCATCCAAATCACCTCTTATCTCATCAAAAGGAGCCATCAACTTTCTTCAACAAACTCTGGCTGGTCTAGTAGATACTGCACTCGCTAAGGAAAGCTGATTAATGTCCTTGATCTCATCGTATCCTCCCGTAATATGCGCCTGTTTCCACAAAAGTAACTCCTCCAGCTCTATCCTTCTTTTCTCCCGTTCTTCTGCATCGCGATCTCTTTTATCCCCCGTTCTTCTGTCTCGAGAGTTCTTTTATCCTTCCGCATTTCTGCCATTAGAGCGTCTGCGCGTGCTTGCGGCCTTTCTTCTCTTTGCCTATTTTCCGCCTCCTTCTGCCTCTTTGCCTCCTCGTCATAGAAACGCATCGCCTTTTCCTTGCTTAACCGCAGCCTGAGTGCCAGTTCTAACATTTTTGCCAAACTCATACTTTCTGCCGTTAAGAGATTGGAAAAATTCGAGACAAAACAAATAAAACAAGGAAATGAATCATAGCACAGGCTGGCCACTTAACGTTTTCACGGTTTTCTGGAGAACACTCGGGCCGACAGAATGGACTAGGCGACATATGTACCTACACAGACGCACATTTATACACACTACGGGACACACACTAGTCCACAAAACCAACAAACAAAACTAACACAAAGCACAGACTACTAATACACACGACCCAGAAACACGACTACCAGCGTCTACTACTAGCGCTCTACTACTAGCGCTCGACGTTCGTGCTCACGGTTCGGTTCTGATGCAGCGTTGCATGTTTTGAGAATCCGGCGTCGAGCTGGCGTTCGAAGTGCTCAGGCTGGAGTCGCTGGTGGCGTCGTTGGCTGCGTCGTACGAGCTCCTGGTGCAAGTGCCCGTTGAGGTCATGCCAGTGATTTTGGTGTTGTGGACACCACCACAATGGGTGGCAACAGCTCTGGAGGCACCCCTGGTCGTAGCAGGTGGTTGCTTCATCCGTTGACTCCCCGGAACGGGCTCAGGAACGGCAGGAGTCTACGGTATGGTGCAATAGAACTAGAGACCACTAGAGCAGTAGCCGGCGTTGCTCTCTTGCATCCGAGGCATTCGTGACCCGCCAGAACCTCCGCTTTTTTGTTCTTCCACCCGTGCCACGCTATTCCTCGGGCTTTTGTAACCTTGGCGTTGGTTCACGTCATCCTTGTCGTCGCTCTCTTCTTCTCTTCTGCACCAATCATCTGTCCCCACTTCTCCAAATACTTCTTTTTCCTCTTCTCTTTTCTTCGGTTAATACACGTCATTCTTATCGCCATCATTGCCGTCTTCTTCAAGCCTCTTTTGTTCATGCTTCCACTTCAAACTACCCAGTTCCGAGCTGGTATATCAGCTGCCTTGCAGCTTGCTGTGTGGTGTAGCCTGTCAAATCACCTGCTGCTGTGGCTGTGATGGAATCGACAGCAGTTTTTTGCTGACTTTGGAAAAATCCACGCAGGTTGCGGAGTTAAACTATTTATCGAAACATTCATACTACCATGAAGTCAAAATACGCGAGTTTACACAGAAATATTTTTTACAACCTGGGCAGCTAATTACGGAACACGCAGTACATAAATTGTGTCCGGGGTGGCTCGGGGGACTGGAGTGTATGCACTGAATTATATTTGGAGTCGACTTTTTTGGCAAGCGAGGAGCGCCAGTTGCGCGGTCAACTTATACGCGGCAATGCACAATATACTGTGTGTTATGACCTTTTTATAGATTTTTAAGAAGTGTTAGCGAAATCTCTGAATAATTTGCGCTCCCTCTTTTTGAAGCCCTAACTTTAGGAATAAAATGAGCAAATTACCCAATTAAATACGGTAATATATTCCTAGGTGCCAAGTTCATAACTGAGTAGTGTCAAAAGCTTTTTGTTAGATTTCGCTAAATCAAGCATTGATTTTTTTTTGTGGCAGGCAAGGTGTTGTCCTATATGTAATAAATGGAATGATTTCTGATGCGAGCTAGCAAGCACAGTAAACATTTCTCGGAAAAATAGGCTGAGTAGCACATCGTCAGCCATTTTCATGTGCCGAGATTTGCCGCCAGTATTAATATACTAAATTTCTTTTCTCAACTTTTAGAATCATGTGCATCATCAAAACAGAAAATGATTCCATGATCCCTCTGGTGTTTATCTGTCAAATCCTACCGTTTCAGTGTTAAGATTTCTGAACAATGTGGCACTTTGTACAGACTTATGTGAAAAAAGCTGACTATGTATAGGCGCGTTTGTTCGAACCTGAATGTGCTATCGAGATTGAAAAATATATTTTGAATCAAAATTAGAAGCAGTGCCTGAAAGCTTGGGTTAAGTCCACACTTGCCAAAGCCAGTCTTTTGTCATTGCTTGTCTTCTCAATTGGTATGCATTTTAGAAAGACAAGAAAGGCAAGCTGCAAACAGTCAACACTCTGCAACATAAGCCGCGCGGGGCGAACATCACATTGCGCCAATTCTACTAGAGATTAGTGATAATGACCAAGAGTTCAGCTTTAGAATGTCACATTTGTTCAGATGCGATGTTAGAATGGAGTTATACATGATGGTTCTGACACTAAATTGCAAAATTTGATTTAAATGCTTTGCCCTCTAAGCGGTTGATTATTGTGTTAACTAAAACATAGTTGTGAAGGCATTAAGCTATTTATGCTGAACTCTTTCCCTACTGCACCAATTGACGATCATTAGCCTGCTAACAATATATGTGAACACAAATATTTTGGCGCCATTGTTGGACTTGCTATTCCGTCTGACTTTCTCTTAAAATTTTTTTCTTGGTAGTAGAAATTTCCGAACTGCCTGTGTATCGAATTTGGCGAGTATGACCGTCTCCATCAGCGTTCACACTGGCCCCGAAATTTGACTAATCTGATGAATGAGTTTTAATTTTTTTCATAAGCATTTGATTTGGATATGTAGAAATTTTTTGTAGATTCGAAACTTCAAATTTTTGTTTTCAGATAGAACCACGTCTTTATAAGTTTTTCTCATATTAAAGTTAAATAAAAAACTTGATTTTGCATATGAAGTCTTGTTGTAAAACTTGAATCACATTTAATGAAGATTGTATTATTGAAAAGTGCGATAAATTAGCTTTATTTTAATATATTGTATTGACTTTTAAATGTGATAGATATTGGGCCAAAAGTATTCAATAAAAACCATCAAAAGGTCGTTTTTTCCAAGTTAGGCTACGAATTAAAGGCAGAAGTAAGATGGTCAGGATTAGGCACAGGAGCTTCATGGCTTACCAGTTACTAGACAGGCGTGCAGCCTTGCTAAGCTGCACTTAAATGCTGATGCACCATATACAGTGCAGCATTTATTCACATGCAATCCAGGCTTGGCATGTCTCCTGAAAGAAGGGGTCTTGCTGAACTCCATCCAAGCGCTCTGCCTTACCTGGATCGTCAAGAAGAACAGGGGCTGGAAGAGGCTCTGGACGAGCACGTTTTCAAGAGCCATTGAGCTTTCCCTTAAAGAGCACTCCAAGGTGACCCATTCCCAATGCACTTACTAGAAAAATGTAGTTATTCTTTATATAAGGTGGAGCACAATCTGTGTAAGATAGGCCGTGACATTCAGGCATCAAATATGCTTCATGGGATGACAAAAGACCTTGCCTCAGTACAGTATACCATTTTGGCAGATCTTCCACAATGGCTATAATCTCTTCAAATCAAAGTGCATTCTCTCTCTCCATTTCTTACATTAGCGTCCACGCTATAGCTACGAAATATCTCAGTACCTGTCGTTCAAGTGTCGTTTGTTAGACTTCCATGTCCCCATGGACATTGATAAAAGATATGTGAAGAATAAGAGCTGTTTTTAAATATGGTGTTTTCAGGTGTACACTTTGCGATATTGAGACCTGGAAACATGCCTTGAAAGAGTCTGAATGGATTCACAGCCTAACTTAACGGATGTTTCTGTTCGTGTCGTAAAATCACAATTCCCATATTTTGTATCTCCTAAAATTCTTATATTTTAAGGTAATGTTTTTTAGATTATATTATAGCTAGTTTACTACAGCTCTTCAATTATTAAGGAAACTCCTGCATAAGGTCTTAATTGAGAACATTGTTAATTGCAATAGCATTCTTAATATACTTTTTTGCACGGCCACTGAGAGCATATGCATCTCTTTTGTTCTATTCCTGCTCCATCGGTTCAGAAAAACTGTCAGCTTGTATCATGCTTAGGGCAGTTAGTGTTCCTGAAATTTGCATGCAAAAGTTGCAAGTGCTTGCCTCCAACTTCATATGTGCAGTTTGTGCCTCGCGGAAACAGATCTTTGGTGCCTGCATGCATTTGTTTTCAATCAGTTTTCTGAATGGCATACAAGTTTTTGTTCAGTTCCTAGAGCGTAGCACACCTTTTTTGAAAAACACGAATTCACGATAGATCAGTGGCATGCTGATTCGATAAATCGAACCTATGAGCATGACCTTATATTTTAATGCAGAAATATGGTGCTGTAACGAGGTGACGTCATCAAATGTGTAGAGTGCTATAGCAAAATATCAAAAACTGCACACCCCTTTGGCTTGGACTCATGCAGAAATTGACACTGAATTTGTTTATTAGATAGCTCAAATATCCTTATGGCTTTCTCCACCTGCTTTCCATTGTTCCTGCACAATTTTTTTCTTTAGCTAGTATTTTGCCTTCATGTGTTCGGTGACTTAAATTTTAGTAAGGAACAGAATTAATTTTGCCGAAAGAGTGGGGCTGGACTGAGTGCAGTTCGAATATTTTTGGGGACTGCAGTATGTGCATTTAATGTTCTTACTTTCGTGTGAGCCGCTATGCATTATGCTCCAGCATGAAAGGTCATTCTTGAAGCTCGTTTAGTCAAAATTTATTTTCGCCACTTGAGGCTCAAGCATCAGATATGCTTGCATCTTGATTCATTCGTTTGTGTCGATTTCATCTGACGGTGCATCCAGTGTTCCTTAGAGTGCATTTTTCTTGTCAATACATCACACTATGTGCTTGCTGTTTCAGACGAAAACAGAAGATCTCATTAAGTCGGTTTTTCTCATGAAGGATGGCCTGGTTTTGGATGAAAGTGAATACGACACTGTTGAGATGGATTCCTCTGAGCGCATGCTCCTCAGGGACCAACTTGTTCCATGTGCTGTGTCGGCCAACTATTTGGATTCTGCTAAGGTGAAACGCTTTGCTGACCTCATCTTGCTTATACAATGAGCAATTTAACCATTCCTAAAAGGAGATTAAAGGCAAGCAGAATTGTGCTCTTCTGGCACTACGTGTCAATCCCGGATATATCAAATTGTTTACATCGAAAACTCAGAATGTCCACTTAAAAATCTCGTGCAAAAGTATCGCCTTGTTGTTAGTGTTTATTGAACTCTTATTGAGGGCCACACTTGATATTTTGAACGGCGGAAACACTCTTCCAAGTACCACTAATCGTAACGGCCCTCTCGTAGTCTGTTTTCGTGCACTGAGCCACGTCGGCAGTGCAGCCTTCGAGACCTGCTGACCGCAGTAGCAATGTGAAAAAGTAAAACTGCATGACGAGAGAAAAGTGAGGTTAGCGTTTGGGCTGGTGCGCTTATCTTCAGTGTGACAATCCCGTCATATGGAGAAGCCACCGTTCCATGCACCACTTGCCATGCGGGGAAGCATATTAGTTGAGTTAACCCAAGGATTGTTGTGGCTCTCGCATGGCGTGCTTCACGGCTGAAGGATCTGTGGGAATGAACTGTAACTCAATTTTCATGAGATATAATTGTTTATAGTGTATAGGTAACGAGATTAGATCTGTTATGATCGTCAGCGGTGGCTCCAAAGCATTGTACATCGCAGGTTTGATGCGTGTGCTAGATGCTGCACTACCCAGCGAGCAGTATGTTCCCAGTATGTCGGTGGGCGGCGGGTTGCCACAGGAAGCATGTCGATGCAGTCAGTGCTCAGTATTTATGCTTCTAGGCTACATACGCGATTATGTGTTTCCATGTATTTTATATCAAATTATTCAATATATATTATTGGTGTGCGAATATTCAAAATTTCGAATACGAATCGAATATGTTTGATATTCAGTTGGTATTCGTATTCGAAAAATTCACATTCGAGAATTTCCGAATACCGAAAATTCTCAAATACTCGTCAGCGATCGCATACTGCGCGGACATTCATGAATTATACCTTAGCAAAACCGCAATATCTGGGCAAATTAGCCGATGATAGAGTTCAAAATTCCAGGAAAACA
The DNA here is from genome assembly GCF_052857255.1 of Amblyomma americanum. Lineage (NCBI taxonomy): Eukaryota > Metazoa > Arthropoda > Arachnida > Ixodida > Ixodidae > Amblyomma > Amblyomma americanum. The sequence continues at coordinate 432,016,700 of NC_135497.1, read as the reverse complement.
ATTACAGTGGTATTATTTCCGTCCTCTGTCATTTATCACGCAGACCGATCGCATTCCGACGCCGCTAAGTTTGACCTTGTTAAAAAATTCGTAAGTCGGCTTTCTCAGATAACGCACGTGCTGCGAACAAGATGGCCGACGGAACGCTTCGAAAAATCGCACCGCGAAATCGCGCTTTTTTTTAATGCTTCCGTAACACGTAACATATTTAATGCCCACATCTGAAGATTGCGTCCTGTCGCCTTCATAACTCTACGAATGTAACTACGCTATGCGGGAAAGCCTACTTGCGGAATGCTACGCAAGCCTCCTGAAGGGGCGCGTCGAGTTGTCACAACAGGGCAAGCGATCCTTTAAAATCAAGTCTATTGCATGGCGCATTCCAACCACTGTACCTCTTTAGTGGGTGTAACAGCAGGCGTGACAACGATCGGAAGGCCCCGGTCGCTAGGTAAAAAATAGCCTGGCCGCGTAGTTTCGGTTTCTGAGCTTCGCAGTTTCCCCGCGGAAACTGCAACTGTCGGCCCGCGCATCCGCCGGTAGTCCAATCCCAGCTGCGCGCGGCTTTCGGATGCCGGATGGCGCCTCGCGGGTTATTTCTTTTTCCTTTTAAGTAACCGTCTCGCCGTTCCGACACCAGTGTGTGTTCCCTGGCCCCCTGCTTGCATTTGTGTTGTTCTTCCAGCACTCCAAAACGGGCGGATCGTCACGGGTTTACAGGTGTTAGCGCGATGAAGCCGCCTCATAAGACCTTACTGCATCTTCGCATTTTCGGCAGGATTTTTTTTTCTGGGGGAGCGGGTAATTTTATAAATTGAGGCCTTCGGATGAACCGGGCACTTCTTCCGGTCCCTTGAACTCCAAATGAATGAGGTTCTACTAGTCATCATGTTCTTTTTCGGTTCTAGTCGTGTCACTTTATGGATTTTGTTTTGTAACACTTCATTATAGTTTGGATACTGTTATGCTGTCTAATCAAGTAGTATACACTTCTTTGCACATCATGTTTTTTATATGGTACTTAGGCAGTCTAGTTTTGTTTATTTTAGTTGCGAAGATCATACACTATTTAGAAAAAATAAGGGCAACATTTGTTTGTTTATCATTTTCTGAAATTCTTTTTTTAATGAACAGATATTCGATATTCGGTTCGACGTTTGAAACCATTTTTTCTTAATTTGCCTATTTCGATTTCTATTTGAAAATTTCAATATTCGCACACCCTTAATATATATCTTACTATATCACGATTAACTTGAAGTTTTACACATCAAAGATCGACTGTGTAGGTAACCCTTCGAGAGTTTCCCACCATTTTTCTCTGTTTGAAGAGATGAGTGTAATGGCAGATATTGCGAGTGCGATTTTATTCCCCTTTTCGAATATCTTCCACAGGGTGGAAGCAGCTGTCATTTCGTGTCATATATTAGTCTCTTCTATTGTCACAAAATAAAAAGGGCTTCCTTTAGAGGGGAGTGCCTCTTGATAGAGCTGATGGGGTGATAAGAAACTGAACGAAGAAACCCCTGAACTGCACTGGACTCTTTGCAAAGACATTCGTGTTTACGGACTGAATTTCTGCTCCTTGCAGTGATAAAACTGTATTGAGCACCCCTGGATAGCACTTTAGCGATTACCACCGGACAGCGTTATCTGCTACAGATAGCCTGTGCCTCCTAGGATGCTGTGTGTAATGCTTCCCTGCAAGCAGAGTCAACACAATGAGATCTGAGAGCCTTTGCTGTCTCATATTACGATGTGTCCTTTGGTAGACACATTGGCTTTGTTCTCATTAACCCCTTCACCATTTTGTTATTTCGATAAACTCCTTGCCGAAAATGCATTCTTTCTTTCAAAAATATTTGTTGTTCTAGAATAGTTTTCTAATAACAGGCAAGTATTTCATGGCGAAAAATTTTCCCCACATACAACTTCAAATTAACATCGTGAAGTTTGTTGCTCGTGTTATAGGACACCAGCTACTTGCTGGCAATACACAATAAAAAGCACAGAAAGAGCACAGGCAGCAATTTCAATCTTCTTCACTAACGCGGGGCGAATTAGCAGTGGGTTCTTTCACCGAGGATGCTCCAGCAATATGTGGTACGTCTGAAAACAAGGAATTACAGAGCAGCTTGTTGCAGCTCCTGCCAACAAAAATGTTTTCACTTTCTCAATTTTTGACCCTTGTTTTCTGCTTCGTTTTGGCTGGGAGGAATGTAAGACTGAAATTTCTGCTCCTTGAGATGTATAGTATCAAGCACATCGAATGGCCTACCATGCTTTACTATTCTTAGGGGCTCGCGATACCTACTGAAGACTGATTCAATAAGGGCAAAGCGGTAATCAAGTTGCTCATTTTCCCCCAGTCTTTTAGACACAAGACAAAAAAGTGAAATGGAGGTTCATCAAACAAGTTGCAAAAAAACCTTGTAATACATTTTCTGCCGTTTTATAGTGGCAGGGTAGTTGGCCAGCATCTGATACGATTTGCTGGCACCGCCTATTGTGTGATTTTAGTCCCTCGCGAGGCTTGTTTCGCGACGCATCGTCTTTTCAAGTCTTTGAAGACCTCCATGCATGCTTGCATTGGGCTCAGGACAGTCGGTACCTTTTTGCCGGGCCATTGGAGGGTGACACGTTACTGTGCTGGTAAGCTTGCACCTCTCCTTATTTTAGTTTCTGTGTTATGAATTCAGGCAGCATGTCTTTTTGTTTTCTCTCACGGTGCTGTAGACGTCTGTGGGGCTCTAGAGTAGAAAATCGCCGAGCCCCAGTGAAGTGTGAAAGTTCTCTATGGTCGGACAGTACCTCTTTCAGAGCAAGAACCTGAGGAGCTTTACGTCTTTGAGTTTCGCCTGCGTGTTGAGATTAGTACTTTTCTAGTGTAGATCAAGACATCCCTCGAGTATCCCAATGCCGCCTCAAAAGTGATGAATATCTCTCATAGCCTGAGCCTCTTAGGGATGCTAAAACCCATAAACAAAACAAATTGTGAAATTTAAAGCCAAATCTTGCTTTTCTCAGCAGAATGTATTACACCCATCCCAGCCTTATTTAGAAGAAGACGACGCTTCCGTCTATGGATATGTCCCTCTCTGGTATGTAGGCCGAGTGGTAGCTGTTCAACAGGAGAGCCAAATTGGCCATACCTCTTTCATCTTTGGCTGAGCCTGCCTTCTAAGGTCGATGACACTGGCACTGCCCACAAAGTGGAGCATTCCAGTTAGAAGCTTATACGAGATACCACCCATCACCTTTCCAAAAATAGATGTAAACAAGAGCTTGTTTTTGGGCGACTACCAGTCCTGTCATGGCTTGTGAACATTTCCTTGTCAGAGCAGGAGTGAAAAGATCCCCTACATCTCCTTTGTCACTTGCACTCAATTTTTAAGGTCGCATTGCTTACTAGGATGGTAGCTTTTCAACTTCTCTGCGGTATTCCTATTAGTTTTAATTAACCATCACTGGAATAAGCTCATTGATGAGAAAGTATTGAATACTATACTCAAGCAAGTGATCAGGCGAGGTTAGAGTGAAAGTCTTACTGGGGACGGCCGAAAAAGTGGTAGGATTTTAACGTAGATAAACTGAGAAAATGCGCAAAAGCATGTATTTAGCTCGGTTGGCTCATGGTTTTGCTTTGTCACCAGCGCGTATGGCGACGATATTAGACTGAGGCGCTAAGCTCTGCGGTCAAGTTGATCCCATCTGTTTGTGCCACAGATGTAAGTTTACGAAGACGACAATGTGCAATGCACAGCTCAAGAATGCCTTGCAGTTTGGCACCAGGCATGATCGGCTGCAGCGATAGCATAGTGCTCCTTCGCATTGGCCAGAGAAACTGATTTGTTTTTACCTCCCGGGGTTCGAGACCCAGTCGCATCAATACTATTTTTATATCAGCACCCTCAAGGCCAGGAGTTTCACAAGATTCTTGGTTGGGATTGACCTCGTGAAGTAGTGCTTTCGCACTAAAAGGAAACCGAGGAGGTTTCGTGGAAATGTTGTCGATGTCAATATTTGTCCGTTGATGCTCACTTGAAGGGTTATCTTTTGAGGTGTCCTCTTTTTCACTGGAAGTACTGCACATCTCAATGTCATAAATTCAGCCTTCACTTCCCGAAACATTGTAAACTTCAGTGTCTAAATTGTGAGCATGGCAAAAGCGCTACAACAATGTGTGTTTCTGTGGTGGCAGGCCAACAATGCATGCGTTGCCTCCGTTGGCCACCTGTCCTAAAAACGAGGTGACCATACAAAAAATGCATTCCAGTGGTATAAGAAAAAGTAATTACCAGGCTATTGCTGCCATCGGCCAGTCAGTGACCACATAAGCCACAGATAAGTGTTTCTTGTTAAAAGCAGTCAAGGGGAGAAAATATTCCGCGAGGGCGAGCTACACATGTACAGTTGGAAACAAAAGTATCTCGACCACAAGTTCCTTAAACGAAGCCTCAAGCTGTGCTATTAGATGGAGGCTGGATACATTGTGGAACTGACTGTCAAAATTTGTTTCATCTTCATAAGTGTGGTCTCCAGCCACTGGATAGTAATAGAGCTATTGGCTTCGTTTCAGGAACATGTTGTCCTAGACTTTTGTCCCCAACTGAACATTCAAATTGTTTTGGGGCTGGCTTGGCATGGACTAGCTGTACAATATCCAAAATAGTTAACCCTTTCCTTACCATGCGCATAGACTGTCCGACATTTATGTCTGACAAGTTTCCACGCTGAAAAATTTAAAACTGCCATAAGATAATATGAAAGCCTCTCCTGATCGAACACTACAATGCTCGAATGTTGGGTGTGGATATGTTGAGCCAGCTCATTAACAGCTACAATTTGTTGATGAACTGCGTGTGATGGTAGAAGACCACTTTTCTGCTCTATTGACATCAGTTCTGTAAACAGCTTTATTCTTTTTCAAGCCCGTCAAAGAGCTTACAGGTACATTTCTGGATTCGCTCGAAGTTTCCAGTATAACTTGCTGCTTTTGGACTAGAGCTTCTTGAGCAGATTTTCTTTGACCTTGTCAAACTAAGCCATACCCCTCCTGTATCTCCCTCAAGCTTGCATCACGAGTCCCAGAAAAACAGGGAAGTGAATAGATTCCAAGCTACGCTATGATGAGCCCAAGCTGGAGCATTGAATACCGACGTTATGCAATCTATGTACACTTCTGCCTGATAGCAAAAGGAAATTGCTTTCTTTATTTGACAAAAGTGCCGTGATGGCTGACTGTTGACAACTGATGCCAAACACTGATGCAACAACCAAAGATGTCTAGCAACTGGTAGTGTAAAACATTTGCACTGTTTTACAGCATCTTGCATATTCCAAATTTTATTTCACTCCTGGTTCATCTTGATATAGGTTGGAAAGCTTTATCATTATTTGCATTATTTTTAAATGCTCATGTTTACTAATTTTTTCTTAAACATTGCCTAAATTAGCATAAATTTTATATTGCATCAGAGAGGGTCTATTAAGCTACATGATCATTTTTCCTGTGGTAGTGCAGTAGCTACTTGTACGAAAAATAAAAAAAAATTCCTAATACCACGGAAAGTATCAATTTTTCCCGTAGTAAGCAACGAGTTCAGGGGTTACAGAAAGAGTGTGGACTGTTAGCCTTGAAATCTGAAAAGTGGCCATAACTGCCAACAGTGCACAATCTTAAAAGTAGGATTTCATTTAATGCAATAAAGCCACACAGTTAGTGCCCTGCCTGCTTCTGTTCCCACTTTTTTTACCAGTGTTGATTTTGGAGCATACTCACTTTCGTTGTGAACTACTGTTCGTTTATTTTCGTCTAAAAATATTGGTGCCGTTTTTATTTGTGGCAGCTTGTTTACCTCAACTCTAGCGTTGTGCATGATTTCCATTCGGTTGTCCGTTTGTTTGCTCACTCCTAGTTTTTGTTTTGCTGCAGCTTCTCTCGACTTTTCTGCTGAGAATTTGATATATATTCAACATTTTTTCTTCATCGGGCAGAAATGGCTTGTTTGGGTTTCCCGCATTCACAAATGTGCAATAGCCAAATATTTGGCTGCCGCAGTGGCTCAGTGGCTATGGTGCTCGGCTGCTTATCTGAAAGACATGGGTTCGATGACGGCCGAAGCGGTCTAATTTTAATAGAGACAAAATTCTAGAGGCCCGTGTAGTGTGCGGTGTCAGTGGAGATTAAAGAACCCCGCAAATTTGTGTGCTTTTTGTTGTTTAGAAGCTTTTTCATGTCTATTAGAATCATGTGCATCATTAATAGGTCGTTGATGGTCCAGTCATTTCAAGTTTGTTGTATTCATTCTTTAATGCTGATCTGATAACTACATGCACAGGTGCAGTGATTTAAAAAGCTTGTGTTTCCATTTTCCAGGGGAGAAAGGTTGTCTCCTTTCTGCTGACATTGGACAAGAGCCTTGTCAGTGCCATACAGAAAAAAGTGAACGGAGTATTGCCATTGATGACAAGGTTGGTAAAAGTGCCTGCATATTTACTATGATCTCAATATTTTCGATTTTGTCTGGCTCTAATGTTCTGCATTTAAAGCCACGTCCCCCATTGAAAATTTACAGAGCGCAACTATGCCGATGAAATTGAATTTCTTTGTATCCAGGGTACATTTCTAAAAACTTAACGGTGCACTATGTAATTTCCTTAGAGTCAGGCTACTTGGGTTTATTCCAGCCCATCTGCGGGAATTCTGTTTTGGTTAACATTGATGATTATAGCGATTTTTTTATAGCGCAAGGGGATTTGCATCCAAAGAGCACCATGACACAAAATACTTTCGTTTTGCTCAAGGTGGGATCAAAGACCCATTTCCAAAGCATTTAATCCTGTTTAAGTTGAGCACCAAAGCATGGGAAGCTTCTACCCATTAGATCACCGGTGGGTACACGGCGGCACTCGGGATTGGACCCCGCATTTTCCGCATTCGAGGCGAGTGCTTGGCCACTAGGCCACCGTTGCAGTGTTTTGAGTTAATATTACTTGAAACAAAGTGTTTGCATCGACAGTGTAAGTTGCTTTCTTTTTCTTGAGTTTTCTATAACCCTACCTGTCCTGTTATGTCACATGCGGCACTGTGGGTTAACAAGTAATGAAAATTGTCCTATGAAAAGAAGTTTTTCTGCCAATGTTAATTATGGCGCTCGGCTGCTGACTCGAAGGACGCGGGTTCGATCCTGGCCTCAGCAGTATAATTTCTATGGAGACGAAATTCTAGATGTCAGTGTACTGTGTGATGTCAACAAACGTTAAAGAACACCAGCTGGTTGAAATATCTGGAGCCATTCACTAGTGTCCCTCATAGCCTGGGTTGCTTTGGGATGTTAAACCGCCATAAACTATGAACCATTTTCATGAAACCATGGCACACTGCGCTGTCTCAAAACCACTAGGTCTGCAATGTTTAAACTATTGAGAAAAATGAGTAGAGACTATACGATGTGCACAAACAGAAATTTGGGAATCTGGGCTCAGGTTAACATTTTTGTGGAAGTAACAAAGTGTGCCAAGTCTATTGGCAGTATTTTTTCTTCCCACTGTAATAATGACGAGCAGAGTAGTAGTAATGAGTACACTTGTTGCCATTTCATATGGATTTGTAGCTGCATTGCCTTGCTAATTTTGACACATTAGCAAGGCATGCAGCTGACACAAATAAGTCGACTTCGCTACAAATGCACATGAAATGCCACGAGTGCCCTCATTAGCACTATTTTGCTTGCCATTATTACAGTGGGATGAAAAAAAATACTCTCAGTAAACTTGCCACAGTTAAGGCAGTTTCTTACTGTAACACAATATTCCAGGGCGGCACTTACGTCTGCTTAGGAGCAGTAATGCAAATGCAGTTCTCTTACTGGGTGTCCTTTCTCCTCATGCGCATCCGCCATCACGCCTCCATCATCTCGTCTGTGCGCGCACCATCTGCTGGACCAGCGCCGTACATTGCGACAGGGGTTTCAGTGGGTGCCTCATCATGGCGCTATTACTGCACTCCAAGCACGGATGAAATTTACTGGAAACGTAAATCTGTAATTTAGATGCTAGCAATTACTCATGTACGCCTCAGTACATATCTTGAAAACACGTTTCTGAGACACCTGTGCATTCACTAGAGTCTCATTTATTCAACTTCAATTGTAGAACCATCATGTCGGATGGTCCCCATCTTGCACGCCGGAGGTCCAAGTTTATTCCCACATGTGCCGCTGTTTTTTGTGATTACTTTTAATCATTTTATGCGGACACGCTCATCCACGACTACCATCCGCAGAGCCCGTCCACAGCTTCCGGCGACGCCACACATGAGACAAGAAATGCTTTCGCAATAAAATGTTAACTGGAGCCCAGACTTAACTCCTCATCGTGCACACTGTAAAGTCTCTACTCATTTTTCTCCACAATAGTTTACACATTGAAGGCAGAATCATTTTGACACACAGCCAGATGCAAAAGTTCTGAAAATGGTTTATGGTTTATGCGGCAAGCTGCCGTGCAAGCAGCGCCGCTTGCATGATTAATGGCGGCAAGTTGCTTTCAACATTACAGCAGGTAATTGTTGGATAAATTGCTGTAGGCTTAGCGCCTCAGGAGCGAAGGAACAAGACCGCTGCTGCGAACCGACTCAGAACAGAACTGCGTGCCGTGGCTGCACGAGCCATGGCCAGGTGCCGTCTTTATTTTCTTTGACGGGTGGCGCGCGCTATCCGGGTTCCCGGCGCCACACAAGAGAGGGCGCTACAGGGTCCCTCCAAAGAGACAAAGTCGAAACGGACGAAGGGCCAGCGATGGCACTGGAGCAATACGTCAGGAGACGATGCGATACTTTGCAGTGCGGTTTCCACGTACGCCGGCTTAAGGCGGTCTAGACTGACGGTCTCATCACGGCCGTTCTTTAGGAGGGTGGCGGTTTTCGGGGTACAGTGGAGAACGCAGAAAGGCCCGTCGTGGGCCGATGTTGGTGGTGCTCAGACAGCGTCGCGGCACACAAAAACGTGGACTAAAGTGGCCAAGTCGGGGTGCATGAAAATGGTTTGGTGGCGGGACGGACGCGATGGAGTAAACAGGAGGTCTTTAACGCAGTTTTTAACGGTCGTATAATTCCGAGCTGCAGCATGTGGTCGAACTCAAGTTTTGCGATAGTTAGACGGTCTCCAAGCAAGCGGCGCTGTCAAGCGGCTGCGGCTGGACCCCGGGTGACGATGTGGTGTGTCACCGTACGTTTTGGTGCCGTAGTGAGGCTGAATGGCTTGGTGAGCTCCGGGAAATCCGCCAACACTTTTTCGAACTTAGAGGAAAGTTTTCTGGAAAAGCAGCGCTGAACAGACGAGGACAGAGACGAGGCGACAAGGACGGGCGCTGAACTGACAACAAATTTTATTGAAGGGATTCACATTTATAAACGTAGTGCAGCTACCGTTCGCGCATGCTCAGGAAAGTTAGCTCTTTTGGTGAAAGGGCGATAGAGGCTGTGCTGACGCAGCCCTCTCCCAGGCTATATATCTGATTTTATTCAGCTATTTCTCTAGTCATACGTACACTGCTCTTTCTGATTATGGAGATGTCACCGAGTGCAGGAGTACAATCTAGGCAAGTGATACAGTGACTTGCGAGGAAGCCTTCAAAATCTTTTCCCTCGCGTGCATTTTTCACGTTCAAGGCATGCTCTCTTAACCTCTCGTTCACGCATCTCCCAGTTTGGCCAACATACGTCTTTCCACAACTTAACGGAATTTTGTAAACTACACCTTCTGTGCAATCAACATAAGGCCGCCTATGTTTTTTGCCACAGCCACGCTTCTGGGTCGCCTCCGGATTAGTGATCCTGCAAAGCTTAGACAGCTTGTGAGGGGCAGAGAAGACCACTTTCACGTCGTAACGTATGACTAGAGAAATAGCTGAATCAAATCAGATATATAGCCTGGGAGAGGGCTGCGTCAGCACAGCCTCTATCGCCCTTTCACCAAAAGAGCTGACCTTCCTGAGCATGCGCGAACGGTAGCTGCACTACGTTTATAAATGTGAATCCCTTCAATAAAATTTGTTGTCAGTTCAGCGCCCGTCCTTGTCGCCTCGTCTCTGTCCTCGTCTGTTCAGCGCTGCTTTTCCAGAAAACTATGTACCAACACGCCCAACTCGCCGCATTAGAGGAAAGTATCAGCGTGCGGATGCCCATGAGAGCAAGGTCGGACAAGACTCCCGAGATGGAGGCATAAGTCAGACCGTCAGTAAGGTGGCTATGCCGCACGCTGATGTCCAAGTTGAAGTATGAGAGGACGTCTGAGCCGATGATCGGGTGAATGACGTCTGCGATGACGAAGACCCATCGAAGAGTGCGGCGAAGCTTGAAGTCGACGGTTAGAGATAGTAGTCAGTACGTGGCTATAGACGAGGCTTTGGCAGCTTGGAGCGACTGCCCTGATGACTTGGAACCATCAGCCTTAGTCGGTGGAACCACGCTAATTTCCGCGCCCGTGTCTATAAGTAACCCTGTGCCTGATACTTGTCAGTTACCATAATCAGGCGGCCGGGATGACTGCAGGACCACCCGCCGCCGTTAGTCATCCCGGCGGTCGTTTGCCGGCCACGAACAGGGCGGTGTACACTTCGTGGCCCGGTGTCGAAAACGCCGCTGGTACCAGCAGAGATATGGAGGGCTGAGACTCTGAGCTTGCCGTGTGCGCGATGATGAGAGGAGGCTGCCGGGTCTCCTGAATTGGGCTGCGGAGTGCGGCGATTGAGGCGGGAAGCTCATCGAGACGGGCCTCAAGGCGCATAATCGCCGGGTTTATGTGGCAAAACAGCAGTGACGAACGGGGAGGTCGCCTCATGAACGTTATCGGCGAGCTTAGCCAGACGGTCGAGGGTGACGTCACCGGCCGCCGCAAGGACGAGGCGGATGGGCTGGGGAAGGAACATGGTACGGTCATTTTGAGCGGCTTCCGCCAGCGAGCGGGTGAGCGGATCCGTCCCGTCCGGCGAAGGGATGGAAAGTTGGTCAACTTCAACTTTCGAGCGGGTCCTGCCGGCGACCGGATTGCAGCTATTGGCTGCTTTTTGCGTGACGTCAGTGACGTTTCGAGCTCCTCATCTTCGCTTCTGCTGAGGCACGGCCGGGGCAAGATGGGCGTCCGTCGACTGAACTGATTAATGATGCCTGGGGAGTGGCAGCTATGTCGCGAAGCATAGTATATTGGGCACATGTTGATATTACGAGTGTCCAGAGCGACTGCTAACTGCGCCGCGTGTAGCAGTGGCGAGCGACAGTCCCACTGCTTGAATTCTGTAATCATCTACACTGATGGAATTGACAGAGCACCTCTTCAACCCGATGCAAGACGTGTGCAGTGGCGGCGTCACGAAGTGTCTATTTGGAGCTGCTTGTGGTGGTTGCAAGCGTTTGTAATTCCTGTGGCGAGTCAATTTCCTGTGCGTGCGGAAGTTGCACAGCATAGCAACAAATGTCCACGTAGTGAAAGCGAATATTGTCTGTGCCAGTGCTTTCCCGTGAAGTCAGCGATAAGTTTGCCTGCGAAAACTCCCGATGCACGCCGTTTTCCGAATGCTGAAATGGACTTGGTGCTGTGCAGCTCGTCGCGTCCGTTGCGATGGTTGCAGTAGCCGCGACCTAACGAGGTGAGCGCACGACGTTTCTTCTGCAACATAGAAAACTGCTGTGTGTGCGACTTTACACGACCTTGGCTGCACGGACGTCGCACTGTTTTCTGCTGCGACAGAAGCAGCGTCGCCAGTCTTTTGCGTCTTGGCGCACCATACAGTCGTATTATGATCATGGGTGCTCGGGTTACGACATTGTGCCGGAGGAATTATATAGCCTGTGTGAAAAAAATCTGTGCTCAGTGCAAATGTAGTTCGGGGGCATCGTCATTTTTTATGCGTGTGTGTGTGCCAGCTATGCCGACCTGTGTCTGCCATAAATATCTGTGTGTTGAAATAGCAACTGCACACAGCTTCCTGTGCATGATGGTGAGCTTTGCCAGACTAATAGTTTTCGGCTACGGTTGTGACAACATGGTATTACCAGATGAACGAAACAATTTCAAAAATGATAGCCACAATTACACCATGCCTGTGCAGCAGCTTTTGCTTCTCAAAGCAAGCAGTCACTCGTGGCAATCGAATGGACACTGTAGTTCTTGGTCAGAACTGACCACACAGCATGTTGGGCACAATGAGTTGTGGGGGAAAAGAAAAAGAAGTCTTAAGAAAGCCCTTCAGATACAATTTTTTTCTAATAGTAGTGAATATTAGACAAATGCTTGACAATATGCTGTTGTTATTTAAACTGAAGTAGGATCTTGGTTTCCATTCATCAGAAAAACGTGATCTCGAAGCACTTCATGAGCCATGACATCTAGTGCTTAGGTATAAAACAGCTTCAATATAATCAGTGACTGATACCACGTTTGTTCTTGATGGTCTTGCTGGCAGTCCGTTTTCATAGGAAGATAAAATGTACACGACTGGATTAAGCTTTTTCTATGCTTTTGCTGCAGACATATTTGCCAACTCGAATTTGTCAGCTATCAACTGCATTAGTTTCTTTGATGAGACATTCTCGAAGCCTTCAGCGGGCGATGTAATCTATGCACATTTGCATGTTTATCTGTTGCCTTCATTTGCCGCTGACTGCCAATGAACACGATTATTAGCCAGCTGATTGATAGCCCTGGTTGGCCTGCAAGAACTTATATGTCGACAATGTAGTATGCTTCCGATATTTTCTTAGCCCTCATTGCATTTTCCACTTGTCGAAACTTATTTACTCGTAGGTAAATTCATACTTGTACGTACCTCGGTTATCAGATAAGTTGCTCGGAACACTTATTCGGTCACCTTTGTTTCATGTTTATGACAGCACTATTCCCGCACATGTTCTCAAACAACAGTTACAAGGCTTTTTTAATTCCTTGAAATGTGCTATACACGGTTGTATGGTGTTTGGCTCTGCAATAATCAATGCTGAGTAATTTCTGTGAGTTCTGCCGCAATGATGCAATTGTTGACCTGTCGAGGCTGACACCACATATATTTTGAACCCATTTAATTTTTATTGGATTGGCAGAAATGGCGGTGGCCCTTAGCATTCGCAGATTGTTCGCCTTTCAATGAAGCCAAGTTCTCTTCCTGCCAAACCTGCACACCTGAAACCAGAACATTGCATTCTTCATCTCACAGTGCTCATGTTTAAACTCAGTTTTGTGGGCGGCTGGAAATCATATCCGAGGTTATAAAAGTTCTAAAGTAAGCACGCGGTTCTGTTATTTTTTTAGAAGATTTTTTTTGTGAAATGAGTAGTGTGTACCAGGTAGTGAGTGGCCGAGTGTTGGTCATGTTTTTTATACCAGAAAGAGTAGTGCTTTCGCAAACAGAAAGCTGTGAGCAGGAGCAATAAGTGTGCCTGGTAGTTCATGGGGTGACTAGAGGGAGATAAATACGTTTACCCTCCTTTAAACGCGGCTGACAGTTCAAAGCCGCCCGGATCCCAAACCGTGGTCGCGCACGCTAGACAACGCAGGCCGGCCACGGCGGGCCTTGCTCTGAGGGAACAAAGGAACAACACACTGGCTGACACAAACAGGCATTTATATTAGAGCAACAATAACGACAGCTAGCAGCAAAATACGCTAATAAATTAAGGTCGTCCGACGCACCAGCAAGGTTACGAGAGAATGTTCGCCCACGCTAGGGCCACGGATACTCAGTAGGCCGGATGGGACAAGATACGGGAGCACGTCTCCCCGCCACTTAGTCGCCCTGCAGGCATAGACGGGAGCCGCGAGCGATACGTTCGCTCGCGCCGACGATCCCAGCCGAAGAACCTTCTGCCCTCTCTCTCGCGCGAGCTCCAAGCACTGTCTCGCGCTGCGATGCTGGCACCCTCTCTCGTTAGTTAAGGTAACTAACAAGGGAATGTCTCGCTCCTCGAGGCGAGGCTGCTGCTGCACGGTGCCTCGCGGGAAAGCAAATTACAAGGCTAAACAGCGGGGGTGAATCCCCACATCCCCCAGACTTAAATAAACCCTCGCGCATGAATGTACAAGCTATGGAGGAGTCTCCACGTCTTCATGCTCTTGAGGCAGGTCTTGCAGCGTCCACGCATACTTCCTAAAGCCGCGTGAAGGTATCTGCTGGGACGCCTCGCATGGCCCGCGCTTTCCGTGTCCGCAGGACCGCGAAGAGAAGGTAGGTTAAAAACTGCAGGCCAGGATTCTGCAGTAGTTGAAAGGACAGCAGCAGCCGGACGTGACTGCTGATTGGTCTCGCCACAGCTTCCCCGGATGGATACGTCGAGCAGGATACAGGCCGCTCCATCGCAGCAGGTGGCAGCGAGACGATGTCCCCAGAGAAGCAAACGTGGGTGGCTTCACTGGATCTGCAAAAGTGCCGAAACTTTCTCGGCGCGCACTTAACGCAGGTCACGAGAGGGGAGACGGCATCTGCACTAGCCTCGTGGTAGAATGCTTAACTCCCTATTAAAAAGTCTCTGGTGGGTGTGCAAACGTACATTTCGAGTGAGCAAAGCCCTTTCTTAAGTTGAACGCGACTGCTCAGTTCTTGCGATGTTAAAAACGAATGGGCAGCAAGGTACACCCGCTCTCAACACCACAGTCCGGTGGCCGTGTCTCTTCTGACGTGGTGTAGGCAGCTCCGAAAAACCTCAGGCCTAAGTGCCACTCACACAACGAGCGTGAACACAACAAACACGAAAAACGGCTTACGTGCTCGCCGCCGCGAAGAGACGTCAGCTTTGTGGAGTTGTCCTACCCCGCTCACTGCACGAAGCATCTTCTGAGCGGTCGGCGCCCACCGTAAAGGACTTTGTCGGAGCGCCCGGTGCCGAGCTGCAATACCAGCGGGCTCGCAGCTGCACCCGTGGTCCCAGGCGACCCGGCTCCCGGAGCCGCGTCTCCCAGAGTGAAAAAAAAACAGCAGAGAAAAGTATATACAGAAAACCTGAATCACCCACGCGGCTTCCGTACTCACTCCTTTCGGGCTCGACAACTCCACGGGCTGTAGACCTCGCGCTCCCTAGATGCGGACCAAGTAGTGGTTCGCGTGAAGAAACTCGAAGGGAAACATGACAAAAAACGTTCTGAGCTTGTCAAAAAGTTCAGACATACTGCAGCGTTAGATAATATTTCGCACTCAAGAAAGCATGCCGCAGGGCCCAGCGATCAAAATTCACTCGAGGCTTAGCACATGTCAAGTGCTGACAAAGAGCGTTCCTCGAACCGGACAGACAGTCGTTCAGTGTTCCAAGTGCAGGCCCCACGTTGGGCGCCACAGGTGGGGTTGACGGGGGGAGATAAATGTGTTTTCCCCCGTTTAATCACGGCTGACCCAGTTCAATGCCGCCCAGACCCACCCCGTGGTCACGTACGCTAGTGAAGGCACCCCGGCCACGGCGGGCCTTGCTTTTTGGGAATCAAGGAACGACACACCGGCTGATACAATAGGCATTTCTTGTTATGGCTACAATAACGCCAGCTTGCAACAAAATACGCTAATGAATCAAGGTCATCCGACTCGCCAGGAAAGTTACGAGCGAATGTTCGCCCAGCCTGCTGGGCCAAGGAATATTCCGAAGGCGGGAAGGGACACGATACTGGAACACGTCTCCCCGTCGCTTCCTCGCCCCGCTGGCGAAGAGGTGAGCCGCGAGCGACACGTCCGCTTGCGCCAACGATCCCAGCCGAAGAGCCTCCTGTCCTCTCCCGCGCACGAGCTGCAAGCAGTCTCGCGCTGCGACGCTGGCGCCCTCTCTCTTTAGTTAAGGTAACTAACAAGGGAATGTGCCGCTCCTCGAGGCGAGGCTGCTGCTGCACGCTGCTTCGCGGGAAAACAAACCACAAGGGGAAACAGCGAGGGTGAATCCCCACAACCCCCCAACCTAAATAAACCCTCGCGCCTGAAAGTTCATGATATTTAGGAGTCTTCTGGTCTTTATGCACTTGAGGCAGGTATTGCAGCGGAGGTCACGCCGACAGCGTCCACGCAGACTTCCGAAAGCCGCGTGAAGGTATCTGCTGGGACGACTCGCATGGCCCGCGGACTCCGAGGCCGCAGGCCCGCGAAGAGAAGGTAGGTAAAAAACTGCAGGCCAGAATTATGCAGTAGTTGCAAGGGCAGCAGCAGCCGGACGTGACTGCTGACTTGTCTCGCGACAGCCACCCCGGATGGATGCTTCGAGCAGGATACATACCGCTCCGTCGCAGCAGGTGGCAGCGAGACGATGTCCCCAGGACAGCAAACGTGGGTGGCTTCACTGGATCTGCAAAACTGCCGAAACTTTCTCGGCGCGCACTTAACGCAGGTCACGAGAGGGGAGACGGCATCTGCAATAGCCTCGTGGTAGAATGCTTAACTCGCTAGCAAAAAGTGTCGGGCGGCTGTGGAAACGTACAGTTCGAGTGAACAAAGCTCTTTCTTAAGTTGAACGAGACTGCTCAGTTCTTGCGAGGTTAAAAAAAAAAACGGGTGGGCAGCAAGGTGCGCCAGCTCTAAACACCACAGTCCGGTGGCCATGTCTCTTCTGACGTAGTGCAGGCAGCTCCGAAAAACCTAAGACCTTAGTGCCTCTCCGACAACGACCGTGAACACAACAAATACGCAAAACTGGTTACGTGCGCGCAGCCGCGAAGAGACATCAGCTTTGTGGAGTAGTCCTACCCCGCTCACAGCACGAAGCATTATCTGAGTGGTCGGCGCCCACCTTATAGGACGGTGTTTGAGCGGCCGGTGCCGAGCTGCAATACCAGCGAGCTTGCAGCAGCACCCGTGGCCCCAGGCGACCCGGCTCCCGGAGCCGTGTCTCCCAGAATGAAAAAAAAAACAGCAGACAAAAGTATATACAGACGACCCGAACCACCCACGCGGCTTCCGTACTCACTCGCTTCAGGCTCGGCAACTCCATGGGCGGTAGACCTCGCGCTCCCTAGATGCGGACCAAGTGTTTCTCGTAAAGAAACTCCAAGGGAAACGTGACGAAAAACGTTCTGAGCTTGTCAAAAAGTTCAGACATACTGCAGCGTAATATAACACTTCGCACTCAAGAAAGCATGCCGCAGGGCCTATCGATCAAAATTCACTCTAGGCTTAGCCCATGTCAAGTGCTGACAAAGTGCGTTCCTCGAACAGGACAGACAGTCGTTCAGTGTTCCAAGAGCAGTCCCCACGTTGGGCGCCAGAGGTGGGGTTGACTGGGGGAGATAAATGTGTTTTTCCCCATTTAATCACGGCTGACCCAGTTCAATGCCGCCCGGACCCCACCCCGCGGTTACGTACGCTAGAGAAGGCACCTCGGCCACGACGGGCCTTGCTCTTTGGGAACGAAGTAACGACACAGTGGCTGATACAAACAGGGATTTATTGTTATGGCAACTATAATGCCAGCTTGCAACAAAATATGCTAATGAGTCAAGGTCGTCCGACTCGCCAGCAAGGTTATGAGCGAATGTTCGGCCAGGCTAGGCCAAGGGATATTCCGAAGGCCGGAGGGGACAAGACACTGAAGCACGTCTCCCAGTCGCTTCCTCGCCCCGCTGGCGAAGAGGTGAGCCGCGATCGACACGTCTGCTCGCGCCGACGATCCCAGCCGAAGAGCCTCCTGTCCTCTCCCGCGCACGAGCTGCAAGCTGTCTCTCGCGTTGCGACGCTGGCGCCCTGTCTCGTTAGTTAAGGTAACTAATAAAGGAATGTGCCCTTCTTCTAGGCGGTGCTGCTAGGTTCACAAAAAATTATGAACTTAATCAACATCTTAACCACACAGCAGTGACACAAGCAGCAACGCCGCACTAAATGTTTTCGCCTTACCGCACTTTAGGTCAACAAAGTGCCCCCTTGCATTTTCTTTTCTCGTGTTAATCTGCGCAGCAGTATGAAAAAAACCTCAACTCTGCTAACAAGACAACGACGTACCGTGCAAAGTGTGTTACAAATGTTTGGATTTGAGTGAACATGCCAAACACAGACTAATCATAGAGACTAGATATATAATAGAGAGAGAAGAGAAAATGAAAGAAAAATAATGTTGCCTAGACAAGAAGATTTACATATAGTATTGTGCATTTATATCTTGAAGACTTTCAAAAATTTTCGGGCCTCAACCGCTGTCTCATTTGAGGTGAAACTGCATGCAGAGCTTGCTTATTTTGATAAATTTTGTAATGTAGCAAGTTTGACAACAGTACTTACTTAGTTGAGCCGTACATGATGCGAAAACGTAATCGTCAACGTAGAGATCGGCGAACCAAAACCCTCAATGACGATTTTTTGCTGAAGGGTGGCAGTGGCGCCATCTGTTTTTGCTGTGGAAAACATCACAACTAGGCCACCGAGGCACGCGTTGCAAACAATACTCTTTGAACGGTAAAGCCTCGTTAAATAAGTTGTACTGATATTTTTTCCCGCTCAATTAGAAGAAAATAAGTGCTTCAGTTGAAACCGACTGAATGAATTAACTTTATTCCCGTCATCATGGGGCTTCACGGTCGGGGCGCAGCAATTAGGAGGGGGTGCCTCCCGGCCGGCTCTCAGCACCGGAGAACGCGGGGTCTTGTAGTAAGCTGTCGCCGGCTGACGGATGAGTCTGCTCAAACAGACGAAACGACCGGTACGGCATATTCAAAGGGCCCGCTCTTGTAACGCTCGCCTCGGCGGCCTTGTCGTGACGTTTTCTACTGCAAAAGCAGATGGCGCGACTGGCGCAATTCAGCAAAAAAAACTTCGTTTGTGGATTTTGGTTCGCAGATCTCGATGTTGACGATTACGTTTTCGCATCATGTACGGCTGAACCAAGTAAGTACCGTTGTCACACTTGCTACGATACAAAAGTTCCCATAACACGTAAGCTCTGTGTGCAGTTTCACTGCAAATGAGCCAGCATTTGAGGCGGGGAATTTTTTAGGTCTTCACGAAAAAAACGCACAATACTGTATGTGATCAGCTACTTTCTGTCCTTGCGAGTCGTACAAGCATTGAAAAAGTGTGGTCCCCAGAGACGATGAACTTTATTCCAGTCCATATTCATGTGTTCTTTACTACTGAGGTGTGACTGTATAGATGAAGTTAAGGCTAATTTTTTTGATCTCATGATGTCAGGAGGAATAAATTTTTGTTTACCCTAACTATGTGACACAAGAAGAAAAATCATCTTTGCAACCTTGAAAAGCTGACAGAAGAATGCGTTTTGTGGCACAGAAGTTTGGTGGTAGAAGAAAAATATTTGCTTTTAATTGACAGCACTTTTAAAGAGCACATTGCACCCCGCCGCGGTGGCTCAGTGGTTAGGGCGCTCGACTACTGATCCGGAGTTCCCGGGTTCAAACCCGACCGCGGCGGCTGCGTTTTTATGGAGGAAAAACGCTAAGGCGCCCGTGTGCTGTGCGATGTCTGTGCACGTTAAAGATCCCCAGGTGGTCGAAATTATTCCGGAGCCCTCCACTACGGCACCTCATCCTTCCTTTTTTCTTTCACTCCCTCCCTTATCCCTTCCCTTACGGCGCGGTTCAGGTGTCCAAAGATAGATGAGACAGATACTGCGCCACTTCCTTTCCCCAAAAACCAATTATTATTATTATTATTAAAGAGCACATTGCAAAATGAGCCTTGTGGAGGTGGCAAAACTGCATTAGGAACAGGGATGATGGGAAGGACACCACCACTGCACAAGGTTGCAGTTCTAGCTTTGTTGGCCGCCAGTCACCCAGCAGTGTAAACATATATTTATTGTAGGCTGCACAGATAGTTTCTGCCTCTGCACAGTTTGGCTTCAAGATGTGTCCTTTCAATGATCACCAAGCACCTGTGGCCCTATCTCTGCCCTTTGTGTGGGCTGCAATCATAAATTGTATTATGTGCTCTTGACCTGCTAAATTGTTTTGCTGCGTTAAGTTGTTTCATCCGAATTGACATGCCTTTAGAAAGCAAAAGTGTAATACCCAAACTGCTCTCGTTATTCGTGACATGCACTTGCAGCTTGACTGCATCTTCCCCCTCGATTTTTTTCTGGGTTTTGAAAAATCATGTCATAAGATCCCTCATCTGTGTAGGCTGATTCGCTCATGCTTCAACTTGCATCTAATCACTCCGAACTGGATCCATTTTTTGGCAGCCAGGCGTCGGTAATTTGCCCGTACTAATTCTGACTCATCCTCCTTTTTTCCTGCAATCTCGGGCATCCCCCAAGGCCTTGACTTTAGCCCTCAGTTTTTAATTACATATAATACAACGCCCCTTTCAATGTTGTGTCTCATAATTTATGATTGGTAACACTCTGGTCTGCCATCTTTCAATTATCAGGAGTGTTTCAATTCTGCAGACCATCCATTTGCATTCGCTTGAATAGCTCAATTCCCAATGTTACGAAGACAGTGTGCACTACCATTTATTGCTGTCAGCATAACTAAACTGTGGCTACTTATAAGGGCTTGCTGAGCAGAGAAAATTCACTGCATACTTGTTCCATTACTCGGTATTTATAACGCCCACATTATAAGGTGCTCTTGCCTATAATCTTGTACAACCGCCCACATCCTAAGACGGTTACGCATGTCCTTAGCATTCTCGTCTTCCAAGTCTCTTTCAAAACTCGTGTCCCACATCAGGGTGGGTATTGTAATGCCATAAGCCACCAATCTAGCTTCATTAAAATACTGGTATGAGTTCAAACCTGAGACGCTTCTTTTATTCTCTCAGACTATTTTTAAGGTCCTGTTTCACAGCACGGCAAGCGCATCTTTAAATCTTTTGATCTCATACAGAAAGTACAGGTTTCTTTGCACCTTGCCAACACACCACCAACTGAACTGTACTGATTTGAGGTTCCTTCTGCACTTGCCACGAAAGGCACCAATTGTCTTGCAGCCCACAATGCTGTGCAACTTACTGTCATCCGAAGTGGTCACTCCAGAAGTCATGCTATTAATTATGAACTCTTCGAGCTCCTACGTGGCACACCATTTCAAAGCTCGGCACTCAAATATGTCATTTATGACCACTAACGTGTGACAAATACTCAAAACGGTGCGCAGTCACTCGGTTACCTCGATAAACCAATACAATGCTCTCTTATGCATAACGTGGTCATCGAGACCTTTCTTCGTAATTTATTTTAAGCAATATAGTGGCAGATTTGCACAATATTAGCATTTGGGCTAACCTGCACACTGCACAAGCTAACTCTATCTCCCTACATACGCACACTGCAAAGAAAACATGCATTAGTGCACCAAACTGTGTTAACCAGCCTTTCCTTTGTGCTTGTCTGTTCTGTTCAGTTGTTTATGCAACGTATTCATTAGAATTTTATTCACAATTCATGCGCGCACTAGGCTCGAGTACTGCCGTTTGTGCGACGTGACATGATCTTGGCTGCACAGCCGTCGGACTGTTTTCTGCGGCGGCAAAAGCAATGCCGCCATCCATTTGCGCCTTGGTGCTCCATGCTGTGCTATTTTTGATGATGGGTGCTTGGGTTACGAGTGGCCGATTGCGCTTTGTAACTTGTATGAAAACATCGGTGCGCAGTGCAGGTGTATGTTCAGGAGCGTAATTTCTTTTTATTTTCTGCCGGCTGTGCGGAAATTTGTCCGCAATAAATATTAGCGTGTTTAAAGGGTGACTGAACACTCCATCTAGTTATTTCGGTTTAGATTGTGACATGCTATTACATGATTACCAACAAGAATCATTGCCGCATTTAAATCGCGCCTTGTTCGCAGTGTAGAATCTCTAATATGTGTTAGCCGCCGCGGTGGCGGAGTGAATATGGCGCTCGGCTGCCGGCCCGAAAGACGCGGGTTAGATCCCGGCCGCGGCGGTCGAATTTCGATGGAGGCAAAACTCTAGGGACCCGTGTGCTGTGCGATGTCAGTGCACTTAAAAGTACCCCAGGTGGCCGAAATTTCCGGAGCCCTTCAATACGGCGTTCCTTATACCCTGAGTCGCTTTGGGACGTTAAATCCCCCCTAAACCATATGTGTTAACTCATTCATCTGCTAGTCATTGAGCATTTCCCTCTATTTTACGCAAAAAAACTGGCAGCAGGTTTGGGATCTACACAGCTGTCCACATAGCTAGTTGGCATAGCGAGTCTCCTCAAAGAATTATATATATGTATATTCAAAAATCTTTACCATTGATTTTTTCTCTTCTTGCTTTTACAAATGTATGGCAATATTAAGTTGAAGTGCGATCTTGGTTTCTATTGTAATCAGAAAATTGCAGTGATCTTGAAGCGCCTCATGGGCCTTGACACTGTTTGTTACTGATTTTGATCACTGTCCCTTTCGATTGGGAGATCAGCGGTACGAAAGTCGATGATGTGTGCACAATGCTATTTCTACAGGGCAGCTCGTGAACTCGGTTTTACTGGCGTTAAACTGTTGTTCAGGAGTACTCTCTGCGACAGCCGCACCAGTTTAACAATATTTTCGATGCCTTGAGAAAGAGATGTCATGGATGCATATGCACATGTCTATCTGGTACCTTCATTTACCTGTGATCGCTTGCTACTGATATGATTACTTGTCTGCTGAGTGACGGCGATGGTGAGCACAATAAGCCGTGCCTCGGCAGTGTAGAACGTTTCCAGATTTCCTTAATCCTCCTTACATTTTACACTAACAGAAATTTTTTCGTTGATATATAGATGCATATTTGCACTTCCTCAGAGATCGGCTAGGTTTGCTGGCCCGCTTATCCATTCACATTTCTGTGGTCACGACAGTACCATTCCTGCACACATTCAAAGCTAATGTAACAACGCTTATTTCAGTTCTTTCAAATATGCTATGCATTGTTGCATGGTGGTTGGCTCTGCAATATGGAAATTGCCCTGTTTCTGAGTCCAGTAGTCTCAATGGAATCATTGACCTCTCAAGGCATAGACCGAATTTAATTTGAAACCATTTCCTTACTCCTCGGATATAATGAAATGGCTGTTGCGGCTTGCATTAGCAGATGCCCCGCTTTGCACCGGTACCTAGTTCTGTTCTTGCCCACCACGCAGGCCTGAAACAGGATCATTCCATTTTTCTTTTCTTCTATGGTGTACTCAGTGTAAGAAGTGCAAACTTAGCATTGTGGGCAGCGGGTAGGCATTTGTGAGGTTATAATATAAGCAAGCGGTTCTGTTGTTTTATTTTTAACCAGCTTAATTCATTTTCTGCAATGAGCAATCGAAGCCAGGATGTGAGTTGCCGAGCCCCGACAGTGATTTTTAACTAGAAAAAGAAGTGCTTTGGCAAAGAGAAACTGCGTGAGCTGGAGAAGTCGATGTGCCTGGCAGTTCACAGGTTAGCGTAAAATTCTGTGCAGACAGTGGGGCAAGCATTGTGATAGCAATTCCAGTTTGCAAGAAAAGTATATGGTGCAGGCAGCGTTTGATTATCTGCTCAAATCAAAAGTTGTTAGACTTTCCTCTCTGCACTTTAATGGGAGGAGAACACATGCGAAAATGGGCCGTGTGAATTTTCACTCTGTCCACTGATCAGCAAGTTTCCATGTTAACAAAGTGCACTGAAAATTTTTTTTTCCCAGAAACATTGTCGATAGTTTGAGTCCATATCATGAGGCCTGTACTAATGAGGAATGGCTGTATGTAAGCAATTATGATTAATTTTTATTTCTGATGATGACACGATCGATTATTTGTGTTAATTTGACTATGTGACTAAAGAAGTACATTTATCTTGCAAATTATGATGATGATTAGAAGAATGGGTTGTATGCCGCTGCAGTTTATTGGTTGAATAGAAAGTGGTATTACTTGACACCACTTTAAACAACATACAACGAAATGAGTCCTGTGGAGCTGGTAAATATGTGTTAGGAAAAAAGACGGCGGAAAACAACCCCACTGCACATGGCACCAATTCTTGCTCTGTTGTCCTCGTTCCTTAGCGCAGTTTCGACATACCAACTTACCTCCTGTTCACCCCACAGTACACTCGTGTCAAGGTTTGTGAAATTTGCAGCAAGCATCAAGAGGACAGGAAGCACAGTGTACGCATATATGGTGCATACTATGCAGATAGCTTCCTGCCTCATCATAGCTTGGCCCCTCTATGTTTCTTACCTATCATTACCCAGCACCTATAGCCCTATTTATATTATTACCATGTGCTGCAAATCACCAAACACATTTTGTACTCTTGCCGTGGTAGATTGTTTTGTCCCGTTAAGATTATTACAGATTGGCAAGCTTTTAGAAAACATTTCTGCAATAGCCAACTTGCTCTTGTTTCTTACATGAACCTTGACTGCAATATCCCCCTTGATGCTTTTTCTTGGCTTTGAGAAAGCATGCTATTCGGTTATTTATCTATGGCTTTTTGTCGTGCTTTAACTTGTATCCAATAGCACTAAGCTGGATCCAAGCTTAAACAGCCAGCTGTCGGCAGATTTCTCTTGGCCATTCTTATGCATCCTGCCTTTTCCTTTGATCTTGAACGTCCCGCAAGGCATCGCCCTTGGGCCTCACCTTTTTATTACCTACATTATGACTTTCCCTTCAGTGTTTTGTTACATGCCTTCACTGATGGCTATATGGGGTCTGCCATCTTGCCATAAATACCCGTGTTTTAGTTCTCCAATACAACATTTTTCATGCTCTAGAATGCGATGTTTGCTAATGTTACTAAGAATGCACTGATATTTTTTTATTTTCAGCAAAACCACTTTTCGCCTACTTATAAGGCCTTACCGAGAAAGGTACATTCACTGTGTACTGGATCAAACACTCAGCCATTCACATGGTTCGCAATGTGGCATGGTCTCACTTCATAATCCTTATACTCCCACCCACAACATAGGT
This sequence comes from Amblyomma americanum, assembly GCF_052857255.1. Taxonomy (NCBI): domain Eukaryota; kingdom Metazoa; phylum Arthropoda; class Arachnida; order Ixodida; family Ixodidae; genus Amblyomma; species Amblyomma americanum. The sequence continues at coordinate 431,991,847 of NC_135497.1, read as the reverse complement.
TGTTTGCGCTATAACATATTCTTAGCATCGCCGTCTTCCAAGTTATTTGTGTTCAGATCCCCTGTGTGGCATCACCTTGGGTGTTCTAATGGCCCATGGCACAAACCTAACTTAACTTAAATCCTAGAATGAGTCAGACCCTAGCCACTGTTTTATTTTCTGACTATTGTTGAATCTCCAGTGTCACAGCACTAAACGTGAATCTTCAAATTTCTTCATGTCGTGCAGAAACTGCAGTTTTTTAAGCTTTTTATTGTCACATAACCAGGTAATCTGTTCTGACTCATGGTTTCTTCTGCACTAGCCGCACAAGTACAGTGTGCCTCAGTTAGCTCATGCCACTGCATTTCAAGATTGATTTTTGTTTTTGCCACTACAGGATGGAATGTCCCTCCACCTGACAAGCCTAACCTTTTATCCTTTGAGCTGGTCACTGCAGAAATCCACGCAGTAAATGAGGATGCTCATCCACTTATTAAAGTAATTCCCTCAAGGCAGAGAATATTTGTATTAAGAGAGTAATTACTCGTTATTATTCGCCCATGTGCAGCCATACGGCCACAAAGAAGAGCTACAAAGCTTTCCTTTGCAGCTGTATGTATGTGCTTGGATGCTAAGGGTTGATTACTTCTTATTAGTAAATTACAAATTCATCAAGTTCCTACTTGACACATCGTGTCACAACTCGCCACTCAAGTATTGCCACTTAGTACTGTTTAGGTATATTAAATATTATTCTAATGAAGTGATCAGTTGCTTGCTCTGCTCGGAATACTAATACAATGCCGTCTTAGCTGTAAAAACTTTCCTCACAATGTATTTCGAGTAATATTGGGGTAGATTTACACAATAGTTTTGTCGGACGGTATACAGCTGCATTTACGCTAACTTGCACACCGTGCATAAGCTAGGTGTAGTCAGCTAAGCATGCATTAGTGTGCCTATCTGTGTCAGATTTTCCGTGCTGCTTCTCTCTTATCGTCTCTTCAGCTAAGCAACACACCAGCTTCATAGCGTGGCTTCTCATAACATGCCTCAGTGAGAATGCTAGGAATGCGTGTTTATTCATGTGACTGTTACATATTCAGAATAGTGTTAACAGGGCCGTTGGTTCATCTTAAACACAAAAGCCGTCAACTTCAAGTTGCAGCAAAGATACACCAGTAAAGACAAAAGCCATCACTGGTTTTCTGTTTTTTTTTCGGCGTTCTTCGGCCTAACTTCAAATTCGTCTTTTCAAAATTTCTGATGCCTATTGGTGCGCCGGTTAACTTCTTTGAAATATAGACTGGTAATGAAGTAGGTATATATTGCTGAAGATGTTTATTGTCAACAACTAATAGCACACTAAAAGCCAAGACTAGATGAGGGGTATACACATCAGTTAAAAGTTAGCAATGCTGATTTTGCTGTCTAGATTGGGATCTGGTCACCATTACATTCTGTTAGTGTACATTTTACTAATGAGTAAAAATAACTCTTAAACGTTTCTTTAAAATTCTATCTGATAACATTTGCATATATGCCTGTCACATACTTAAATGGCTTACTTTTTAATTCATTTTATTGTGCGACATCATAGCTCTCATAATAAAAATCCAATTATACAAATTCTTGTTGAGATGTTGGTGTTTGCTCGAGATAATCAGGTTATATGGTGATCGTATCCTGTTTCCCTGACTATACAAAGCATTCTTTCCCAGTCTAAGCCAGGAGTCGTTGCGTGTAAACCATACTAATTGGTTCTCGCATTGCCTCTACCTGTAGTCCAGTTTACTGGCTCCTATATCTCATCTGTATAGTAATGAGAAATGCTTGTGTAGACTTTTATGCAATATAAAAGCACCCACTTTGCTTTGCAATCCCAGCGACAACTGAGAATGCTTTGGAGTTGCACAGAATATATGCCAGCTTATTTTGTACTTGGCAACAATGACATAGCCTTCAGCAGAATTTCCCATACTTGTTTTCAACGCTGTATTCTGACTTGTGCAATGGCAATATGAACTTATGAAGGAACGCTAAAGGACTACCTGATGGCCCTCTGTCACTGCGCAGAAAAAAGCCTTGCACTGTAACCAAGGGACGCACGTCTAAGCCACTTTGCAGCAACACTGTGCTATTTCTATTTTGCCTTTAATAATGGACTGAAAAAGAGAAGAAAAAATAAGTCACTATTGTTGCGTTGTCACCGTCCTGTAAAACACAGAACTCTTTAAATTACAACTGGTTTTACCTGTTCCAAATAGTCGGAAAGTCATAATTTCTCGTGTGCATTTTCAATTCTATTTGACTGCAGTGTGGTAAAATGTCAATTTTTTAATGCATGTACAGTTTTGACACACACGCACACACACAGTAACACACACACACACACGCACACACAGACACACACGCACGCACACACACGCACACACACACACACACGTATAAGCACACGCACACATGCACGCCCACAAGCACACCCACACACACACACACAACATTTATATTGAGTAGATAAACGTGTCTTTTGCATCAACAGTCGGCTGACTGTAGGTAGCTGGGGAGGAGGTTGTTTACATATTAAAGTGACTACACTATGCAAATGCTTAGGCAAGGCTGCAAGTAAAATTATTTGTTTCTCTGTCCGTAATTAAAAGAACACTGCAGTGTGAAATTTTATATAACTGAGAAAAATTTTAGGTACGTAATCTTAACAATTTGAAAAACGTGATTATCCCGGTTAAAATTACGGACGGTTGTTAGCAGCCTATACTGTGTCCTGACCTGACTGATAATTCGCAAGCAGAATCGCGTCGTTGTTCTGAAATCGTGGGGGTACTGCGCAACTTGCAGGGGGCAGCATTCTGTTATTCTAGTAAATCGTCGACCGTTGTGAAAACATAGCGATCGAATGAGCAGGAGTACGCGATCGCGATGTGACGCGTTTTTCGGTCTCTTGGATAGAAATAATCCGCATATCGTTTCCGACAGCACCGCTCCAGATTATCAGGCTCTCCTGCGAAGTTGTAAACCTTTGTCACGAATAGGGTCGCGGGCGTTGGAGTTGGCCGCATCAAGATCAATGCAATATAACAGCCGACCACGGCTGCACCTTCAACAAAAATCCCGCAGCAAAGAAAAAAAACGTTGACGCAACGGATGTCTCGAGTACGCCGCAATTAATCCGGGCAATTTTTACTGAAAGATATCTGCGTGTTTTGCTACAAGCATAAATGCCTCTACCGCCACGCGCGATTAGACTACAGGCACTGCCGGGCGCGCCAATCTCAATGCTGGGACCATTCGCCTCGCTCGTAAGCCCCAAAGTGATCATAAAACACCTTTCCATCCCACGTCCGCCTGGAGGCTAAAAACGGGAGGACCGCTCCCCAAGCGGGCCGAACGGAAGCTGCCCAAAAACGATCGTACGAGGTCCCGAAGGCGTTGGAGGAAAAGCTCGAAGCAAAACTGAGTGGATGGTTATATCGCGCTCCCTGCGAAGCTGTCGCATCTGGCGAAGAAGCTGGGAAGGGCGCCTGTCGCCAAGGTCTTCCTTCGTAAGGAGCTGCTGAAGGCGGGTGCGGTACGACGGCTAAATCTTTCCAGCACCTAGGTTTTCTTGGGCTGATATGGTGTAGCACCGATGGGGCGGAAAGAACGTCAGAGAGCTCGCCGGTAACATCAGGAGGAAGGCTCGAAGCGACATTGTAGTAGCGCGTCGTCTCTGAGCTGATGCGGGAAAGGCAAAATTGCGCCTCGATCTGGTGGAACCAACTTGTGGGCACTGGGGCCTGAAAGGTGGGAGGCGAACCTGCAGTGATGAGACATCCTGCGGATGTCAGTCCTGTGCGGTGGATGCTGCGGGATCGGTCACTGCTCGTCCTAGGTCACCAGTTATAGGCTTAAAGCCTCAGGAGGGAAGGAACAAGATCGCTGCTGCGAACCGACACCAGAACAGAGCTGCAAGCCGTGGCTGATGAGCCACGGCCAGGTGCCATCTTTATTTTCATCGCCCTGTGGCGCGCTCTATCCGGGTTCCCGGTGCCACCCAAGAGAGGGCGCTACACTGCTTTAGCTGAGGTATAGTGCAGAAACACTGGATGAGAAGGGTGCCGACTAGCACCTGGAGGTTTACTTGAGTAAAGTGATCAAGGAAACAAGCTGCGCATGCCGAGCCAGCTCTGTAAACAGTCAGGTGATTACAAGAGAGAATATAGTGTCACTGTAAAAAACTACATATTTCTTCTTGACAGTGGCACCTATCGTGTCATGTAATCACAAGACCATTTTGGCAAGTTATACGCCATTTCATAAATCGGTTGCAACACTGTGAAACGTATATTAGTAGTCCGCCTGAAAAAACAAAGGGAGGCATGTTACTCCGTGTTTGCTTTGTGGCTGAGGGATCTAAGGCACGAGAAAGCAACAGCATGTTGTTAGCAATAAGAGTGCATTTAATGAAGCACATGACTAATGAATCGTGTAATAGGCCAGGAGGCAAAGCATTTATTTTTTGCTCACCACAAATAATGCACTACATACCGATTGTGGATGTCGGCAGCGCAAACAAGAGCACTAGTTTTGACAACGTTATGCTTAATGTATAAAGAGTATAGCTCAATAAATAGCGTCATAAAGCTTGATAGTAGCATTTCGGACTGTTATATCAATGATTGTGGAAAAGTACGCATGCTGCAGTGAATAGGTAATATTCTTAGATGTTCCATTTTGTATAGCAAAGCAAAATCATAATGCACTAAGGAAGAGAAGACTGGCCGCGTTGACTCAATGGCTTATTTATTGTTTGGCTGCTGATCCCAAGGTCGCAGGTTCAATTGTGCTCATGGTGGTTGTATTTGCATGGAAACAAAACACAAAAATACCTGCATGATGCGCGGTGTCAGCACACGTTAACGAACCCCAGGGGGTCTAAATTTAGAGCGTTTCACTACATTGTGTTGCTCATAGCCCATATGTCACTTCGGAACCTTAAACCCAAAATTTACTTTACAGCAGTGCAAACTGTCTGGGAACACACTACCGAGAACAAGTACACATTCTCTGTTCGGTCGTATGCTGATTTGCGCAGGGCTCCCGTGCACAATATTGTGCAAGGGAATAGTAGGTGCTTGTTTCACATTCTTGTTGCATCGCTATCGCTTAATGGAATTTTCATTTTTGTCCCCTTTTGTTTTCTGTGAAAACTGCTGTCCTTTTCCAGCTAAGTTATAAATGCACACAGATGGCCCAGTTTGCCTAGTTTCAGTGCTTGTACACTCAGTATTTCACCAAGCGGAATTGAAGCTGCACTTCAGCTTGCTGCGTATGCTACTTTGGGGCACTATTCACTGCATAAAGATTGAAGTTAAGGATTATTTTCCCTCAAAAATTCAAGAGGGAAGTGCGACAAAAGGCGGTAAAGCCTGACGAGGTCACAATTCCCCAAAACAGCCTATATAGGAGTGAGCAACACAGAAATAGCAAATATTAACATAGTATGATAATGGACAAATTACATTGCATCAACGACAGTATCACCGTTAAAAATTACTTTTGACGCAAAGACAGTGCACTATAAATAAAATTAAATGCAGTGTATAAACATGGCATGAGGTCACTAAAAAAACACACACACACACAAAGAGCATGACACAAAAATAAGAGATGCTACGCTAAGTAAAAACTGAAATTATATTGAGTCAGTGCTGATTAGTAACCTTTTGATATCTTTTTAAATGTGTTCTTGGGGAGATCAAACATGACACTTAAAGATGGGTTATTGAAAACGACTCAAATCAGGTAATCGAGCTTTTGTTTGCCGTAATTTGTCCCTGTTTTAAGGACCAAGTTTCTGTGTTGCCAAAGCGGGTATTTAGAAGGAGGGTGGTTTGGAGCAATGGAACACAAACGATTACAATAGATGTACTGTAACAGGCGAAATATGTAAATATCGTTTGCTTTAAGTAAATTATGCTCATCTTAGAGTGGTGATGTTGGTAGGTTTTCTGGGTATACCATGGTAACCCTCTATAACTCGCAATGCATTCTTTAGCAAAAGCAATAACTAATGAAAATTACTTATTGTTGTAGTGCCCCAGACCACTGCACAATAGAACAATTTGGAAAAAATAGTGCGTAGCATATGGACACTTTTAGGAAAACGGGGCAAAAGATTGCTGATCCGGTCAAGACAACCAACAGTTTTACTAAAGTCAGTGAGAAGTTTTGAAGTATGTGTGTTGCATAATAAATGTTCGTCAAACCAGACACCAAGGAACTTCTGAGTTGTTACCTGTTGCAGTTTTGTCTTGGCGTATGTTAGGTTAACTGTGCAATGAACAAGGGACATTAATAGGTTTGAAAATTATGTACCTGGTTTTTGACAAATTTAAGTTAAACTTAGTCACCTGAATCCAAGCATATATTTTACCAAATAAGTGTTCACGATAATTCTGACAGAGTACGGGATGTGAAAAAAAATATTTGTATTGTCAGCATACATAACCAAATCTGGAGAATCAGGTATGGTACAGACGTCGTTTATATACAATAAAAACAAATGTGGACCCAATATGGACCCCTGCGGAACCCCTTGGGTAATGCACAAACGATTCGAAACAAAACTATGCCGTTTAATGTATTGTATCTTGTTATTCAAGTAACTTTTCAGCAGGTTTAGAGCTATTCCGCGTGTCCCGTAAGTGTTCAGTTTACTCAAAAGAATTTCATGCTGTACCCAATCAAAAGCATTCCGAAGGAACCACACAAACGTGGTTCATAGATTGCACACAGGCCTTTTAAATAATCAAAATTTTGTCGCCACCGTAAATACTGCGAGTCCCTGCAACACTGCAATGGTTGTATTGGTGATACCTGTCTGAGAGCTATAAATGACTTGTAACCTCCTAACATAGCAAAAAGGGGGACGATCTGGTTCTTCATTGTGCGAATTCATAATGCGTTGTCGGCCTCTGTATTTTTGTAACCAGTCTGCTGCAGCTTTCTCTGTAATAAAACCTCTCTTATTGGCCAAATGGCTACAGATGCGAGTTATTGTCACCGCAAAGACAACAGCTGAACAATTTCAAGAGCTGTTGAATGGTCAAACCACAATTCTTTCCAAGTTATCGCAGCTTACCGCGGACGTAACTGACGTAAAAGCCCGGCTTGTTGTATTGGAAACTAAGTCAGGAAAAATTGACGCAATTGAAACAGCTCTAGCCAACGTTGAAGATCAACAACGAAAAGATCATGAAGTTCTGACAAGCATGATTGCAAAAATAGACGATTTGGACAATCGTGGAAGGCGTAATGATTTGATTTTTTACGGCTTAACTGATTCTGATGACAGTGAGATGGCAGCCAAGTCTGAGGAGCTCATCATAAGTCAGTGCACTGAGAAGCTGGAATTGTCTTCCGTGTCTATTGAACGTGCTCATAGGCTGGGTAAATTCTCCCAAGGAAAAAATCGGCCTATCATTGTGCGCTTTAATTCCTTTAAAGACCGCCAGGCTGTGCTTGCAAATACATTCAAGCTCAAGGGATCCAGTGTTGCTATATCTGAAGACTTTTCCCGTACTCTCCGTGATAAGAGAAAGAAATTATGGGATTATGCCAAACAAAATGGCGAAAAAGGCGTGAAAGCAGTTCTGAAATATGATACGCTTCATTTGGGTAGTAGGCGTTTCCAATGGGACAGTAAAGCCGGCACCGTACGGGAACAATGACAAACCACTGTTCATTCTGCGATGTGCCCGGTCAGCATTTTGTCAATCAATTGCCGCAGTATAAAAAATAAAGTTGATGACTTTCACTTTCTTCTTCGTACCATCCAACCGACCTTTGTTTTGGGAACAGAATCGTGGCTCGATCCGACCATCTCAAGCGCTGAAATATTTCCTGACACGTACGAGTGTTTTCGTCGCGACCGTTGTGCACGTGGCGGAGGAGTGTTTATTTTGGTCCATAAAAGTGTCCCGTGCGCTCAAATGGAATTCTGTGATAGTGAAACTGAATTGGTTGTTTGCAAAGTACGACTGCCGAACGGGAAAGCAATGGTTCTTGGGTCATTTTATAGGCCTCCTGGTCCTTCTGTAAAGCCGCTAGTTGGCTTATCTCATTTTCTTGAAACCATTAACACTGAATGCCTTGTTTTAGGGGGGGACTTTAACCTTCCGGACATTGACTGGTCAGCTGACGAACCAAGAGATATAGCTCGAGGGAATCTATACTCAACTTTTTTTGACATTTTCGATTCCAGCACCTTTTGTCAGTATGTGCATGAGCCATCACGAACGGACGGAACTGGTCACGTACTCGACCTCTTGCTGTGTAACGTGCCTGATGTTGTATGCAATGTACAAGTGTTGCCTGGTTTGAGCGACCACAATATTATTCTAGCAGATTTATTAGTTCACTACGTGAAGGCTGCAAAACCACCTAGGCGAAAGATTTATGTCTACAGCAGGGCCAACTACGAGGCGATTAGCGCTGCTTTCGATTCGTTCTTTCCAACTTTTGATGAACTCGCGGATAACTTAAATATCGAACAGCTATGGAATACATTCAAACAGAAATTGTTCGAATTACGTGAAGCTTTTATTCCATTAAGCGTAATATCAAGTAAGAGAGCTCGAGATAAACCCTGGTTTAACACCGAGTTACGTGCCCTTGTTCGCAGACAGCGACGAATGTATCGGAGATACAAGTTGTCTAAATCGCTAGAGTGTTTGGCCTTGCTGAAAACAATAAAAAATGAATTCAGACAGAAGTCTCACATCGCTAAAGACTTGCATTTTTTGAATTTAGGAGAAAAACTTGTCAGAGATACCAAAGAATTTTGGAGATATGTGAAGCGTAATGGTAAGGATGACAGCTCAGTACCTGCTCTGAAAAATGATGAGTTAATCATTCATGATGATGAGGCTAAAGTTGAAATGTTTAGCCGTTATTTTTCATCTGTGTTTTTGCCACCTAGTTCACGTTCTGTCTGTTTTGCATTACCTCTTGAAATAGATTGCATGCCGGAAGTTACTTTTTGTTTTGACGGTGTGCGTATATTATTGAAGGATTTGAATCAGGCTAAGGCTTGTGGCCCTGATGACATTCCTGCCGCAATTTTAAGGAATTGTGCGGATACATTATGTCTGTATTTCACCCGGCTGTTCCAGAAGTCTCTTAATGAAACCGACTTGCCTGCTGATTGGAAGGTAGCGCGTGCCGTGCCCATACATAAGAGTGGTATGCGAAACTCCGTTCAGAACTACAGACCCGTTTCCTTAACCAGCATAACCTGTAAAATTATGGAGCATGTAATATATAGTTGCGTTATGGCCCATCTCACCAAACACAATCTCTTATGCACTAGTCAACATGGTTTCAGGCGTAGATTTTCCTGCAGTACGCAGCTGGTGGAGTTCGTTCATGATTTGGCATCGGCAATCGATAAGCAACAAATTGTGGACTGCGTTTTCTTGGATTTCCGCAAGGCATTTGATGTTGTCGCGCACAGTCTTCTTCTCTCCAAATTGAAAGCGTATAACCTGGATTGTAAAGTAATTGCGTGGATTGCAGAATATCTGTCGTTACGAAGGCAGGCTGTTGTTCTGGACGGTATTTCTTCGCAGTATGCACCAGTTACGTCGGGAGTTCCCCAAGGCTCAGTATTGGGACCACTTTTGTTTTTCTGTATATTAATGATATTTCAGTTGGCATACAGTCTTCATTCAGGATGTTTGCCGATGATTGTGTTGTTTACAGAGTAGTAAATTCCACTTCTGATTCACAAATCCTGCAAACTGATTTAGATACTGTGGCAGACTGGTGTGTACGTTGGGACATGTCCTTAAATATAAACAAAACTGTTCACGTCACCTTCACAAGAAAACGTGCTAATCATCCGTATAGGTATAGAATTAATGATCTTACTCTCAACATAAGCAAGACATTTAAATATCTAGGCGTCTTTTTTACATCGGACATACGATGGAATAAGCACATTAATTATATTGCGAATAAGGCAGCGTCACGTTTGGGTTTTCTACGGCGGAATTTTAGCCATTTACCAAGTAACTTAAAAACACAGCTGTATTTCAGTTATGTACGCTCCATACTTGAATATGGATGTGTTTGCTGGGACCCACACACATCTGAGTGTGTAGGAAAATTAGAGAAAATTCAGAATAGGGCAGTTAGATTTGTTCTTGGTAATTATAATTGGCAAGTTAGTATGACGGAAAGCAAACGAAAACTTAACTGGCAAGAGTTGAAGGACCGTAGAAGGTACATCAGATTGAAATTTTTCCATGAGATTTATTATTCAAAAACTGGCATAAACCGCGAACAATATATCCAGGCACCTCATTATATATCAAAGCGACTGGACCACTGCTTGAAGGTCAGAGAATTTTCTTGCAAGGGTGACGTCTTGCGTTATTCTTTTTTTGTTAGAACTGTTCGGGACTGGAACAGTTTGCCATCGAGCATTGTATGTATTACATCTAACGAAGCATTTTTCCATGCACTGCAATAATTGCTTTATACCTATAAATGAAGTCTGTACCCCCCTGCTGTAATGCCCTGCGGGGCGATGCAGCTTACTAATAAACAAATAAATAAATGAAGCGAGAAGTTGAGAGTATGGGATATTCAATGCGATAACCTGCTGTGAAAGACTGCAACATATTGCTCCTTCTTGTTTTGTCTGGTTTTATGATTGGAATTGGAATTCTCTGCTTTCTACCAGGGTTGCCATGGAGAATATTTAGTCTCCAGAAAAACTTTAAATTAGCCAAAAGGTATGCAACCTGCAACCGAATTGTGAAAAGTTGCCAGAAATATTAAAGTGCCACGAAAATGCACCAAGAGCTAAAAGCTAGTGTAGTTTATTTCTTTCGGAAAGAAGAGTAATAGAGAATTATGTTAATTTAAAGTTGAAAAGATTTGCAGTGCTCAAAAGAAATTGTAAGCGAAAGCAAATGTCGAGGCAGCTGCAAGTAAGGTAATGCATTTATGTTCTGCTCAATAGGCCTGAAAGCTTTTTAGAATGATATTTGGTCAGACAATTTGCATCTCCTCATGACAGAGTAAATAAGTTACCGTATCTACACGATTGGAAGTCGACGTATATTTCAAACTTTGAAAATCCGAATTGGGGCAGTCGACTTAGGATCGAAACCGAAGCATTGCACCATAGATAAAGGCGAGACAAACGAGATATTAGGCATGCTACAGCGTCTTTGCATGTTCGCTGCGCGGCTCCATCGCATCGTTCTTGATGCTGGCCTTGAGCAGCTGCTATGTCAGCGCGCAGATCCAGTATCCCCTCCCCGCGCATGGCGGCCGAAGGTGGCTATCGGGAAGTAGCAAACCGGCACCAGCCCACTCCACAGACATGCGGCCGCTGAAAAGCGGTGGCGCCTCGATAATGCACTCGCTTACTACACTTTCTTTTTACTTTCAATCGCGCACTCGGTGCTCTAGGGAGCGTTGTTAGTTGATGGAAGGGCCGCTGTTCCAATCGCGGCGACACCGCCACTCGGAACGGCAGCGGTGCCGGGGAGTGTCGGTAGCCGGCGGAAGAGCCGACGCCGCTCACGCACAGTTTCTGTTTGGCTTTGACGCATTTGACTACTGCCGGCCGCGTTTCACAAGTTTTCAATGAGGCCGTGCTTCTTCATTTCTGCTCCGGGTCCGGTAAGCGACTGGTGCTCGTTCACGGCTACATTCAAGATGGCTGTCATTCTTTACGCTGGAGAAACGAACTGCGTGCCCGGCCCCATGTTCGACGTTCGCAACGGGTGAAACCGGTGTGGCAGCTGCAGTGAGGCAAAATTTTCAGCTTTTCTACACGATTTCGTGATGTGACTGTTTGCGAAGTGCGAGGTTTCGCTGCGCGACGACGTTTGAATGACGAGCTGTGGGACCGCAGCAGCGATCATGAGGGCAGCGCTAGTGAGGACGACGGCGCAAGTGAGGACAAGTAGTTAAGTGACTAATGCATTTTCGGTTTGGAAGGCGTCCACGGGCGCTCCCGCGCGCGGCAGCCGATAGCAGCTGGTGATAAGCGGAGACAGCAGGATATATTGCTATTGCGTTCTATTATTATATACACAGCGTAAACGACCTCGAAGTTTTTTTAAGAAATGCGATGAAGGGGGGTCGACTTACATTCAGATTAACTTACAATCATGTAAATACGATAATGATTGAGGGCAATAAGTATAGGTTGATTTTTCAGTCTTCGAGTAAGAGGCTTAAAATTCTGCGTTAGCTCATTTTATGCTGATTTTGCTATGCGATTAGAGCATTTAAAGGTGGTGTTTTGTTCCGTATTGTCTTTCCCTTTTTCTCTTTTTTTTGCGCTTTTGTATATGCCAAGGCCAGGTTCAAGAAAGGAAAACTTACTGTTAGCCAAATTACACCGTGTATTTCAAAGCACCATAGAGATGTATTGTGCCGGCATGTGCCACCAGTCACCAGCTAATGTGATTTTCTCCACTTGCACACTGAAAAAGCAGAAGACAACTCTGACAACAAGTCGGTGTCTCGTTTCACATTGCTAATGCAGGCAGTTCCACTGAGATCCGAATGGTAAACTTTGAATCCTCACTTAATGCTGAATTTAAGGCCATCAGTAGCAGTAATTTGTAGGCCAGCGTGGGATACCTACACACACTTGCAAAAGAAAAATATTGTGCATTAAAGAAACACAGCAGCGAGGAGTATTATTTGATATTTAAAGCCTGACTACAGATCATATCTCGTTGAGAGTACCAGTGAAAAATGAGTTATTTAGAATGAATTTGTTGGTTTTATATACTATTTTATCTGGTGTACTGTGATGACAGATTCGCCGTGGGCACAGAAGCCATTAGCAGAAAGACTGCGCAGTGAGATCATGGAATGTGTTTCTATAAAAAGTGCTCGAAATTGGTTTGAAATTAGCCAAAACATGTCGACGTTCAAGTTTTTGTAGCCAAGGGGGCCCCCGCAAATAGCCAGTTTGTAAGAAAATAGTCGACTCTGGGAACCCTGTTTACTCCTGTGCATAAGAAAGCAACGCGTGATTGGTCAGGAGCTTGCCACCTGACACCATGCAGCTGGGCTTCGTTGAGGACGGCCATACAGTGAAGCTAGTAGTTTACTCCAACCTAAAGTTTGTTTTCTGCTGTTATTTCTATAGAAACAGTAAATGGAAATGACTCCTTTGTTAGCATTTCTAAATTGGAAGGGACCCTAACAAAAAGGTCTGAAAATACTGCTTGGTCTGTATATGGCTTGAATGCGTATTGAAAGTATAGTGGGCCCTTGAAATTTCTTCAGATTATCGGTGTGCAAGACTCCAAAATCTCGTGACGTGACTTATTAAGCATTATTGAACATGGATATGTGTGAACAGACTAGCACTGTGCAGCACCCTTGTAGTAGGGGTATCTGATGAAATATTTTTTTTTCAGTGCTCATGTACAAGCTTTGGCTCAAGTCTATGTATGTGCGTGGAAAGCAGTGGCTGGCAAGGAACAGGCTACGGTGAGATGCCCTGCTTGATTTTTTGTATGCTTTCGCACTTGCATATTATACAGAACCCTTAGCTGCCATTACTTTAATTCTCCCTCACTTTGTGATTGGGCGTACTTCAAATTTTTGTTACAACTCGTATCTCATCACGAAATGAAGCTTGTTCGAGATGCTCGAAGGGCCTCTCTTAAGACCAACTGTGTTGGCCTTGCGGCTTTTATGTTTGGCTGGTGAGCCCAAAATAGTGAGGTCAAATTCTGCCTGCAGTGGCCTCATCTCGATGGAGGAAAAAGTTGAAAACAGCAATGGGTGGTGTGATATGAATGCATGTTAGAAACACCAGGTGGTCAAATTAATTCGAACCCCCTTCCCCCTGACTATGATGTTTGTCATAGCCCATATGCAGCTTCAGGGTGTTAAAGCCGCATAACAATGCGATGTCTGTGCCGAGCTACCTTGAAGTTAGTGGGAGTGCATTTCATTGAAGATGCATGAATTCGGGGATCGGAAATGGCATTTGGATAATATTTGGTCGAATAATTTCGACTCAGAATGGTTATACGAACGAGTGTGGCCTTAGAGAAATGTTTCCAAGTTTGATATTCGTTGCCTGCTGCTGTGCCAATGTAACCAGCACTGAATGACGGCATAATTGTTTCCTACTTCTGTGCAAAAATTTACCACTTGCACTCCACAGGCTGTGTACCTGTGGAGTGTGCCCAGCCACCCTCTTTGATACACTCTCTTGGGCATTGGTGTTATGTTTGGACCACAGGAATAGGGCAAACTGCTGCAGGTACAGGCTTTATGTCCTGCCATATTCTATCAGCCACTAAGCACCGAGCAGCTACCACCAGTAGTGTCAGAAACCTCTATTTGCCAGTGCACAGTTGTGAGGAAGTTTGTTAGGCATGTTGCTAGAGAAATGAAATTTGTGGTTAAAAAAGATGTGTTAAAACAACTGCATGTGCTACTGTGCATACGGGTGCCGCGAAGTTATGGCGCTGCCTGGGAGCTACCAGCAATAGACTACAGCAGTCACCGACCAATTTTACGGCCTCTGTAGGATCCAAAATTTAATACGAATAATCTAACTATCCAAAAATCCGTGAAGTCAAAAAAATTTTTTTTCTGCAAAAAATCCAGCTTTATAAATTGCCAGCTTTGCCGCTGCCCTACGTTCTGTTTGCAAGTGGTAATATTAATTGTATTTAAGCCGGAGTAATTCTTTTGCGTGCCCGCGCTACCCGATGTCACCGATGCCAGAGTGTGCTTCGTGGCTGTCATTCATTCTACGATTGTGCATAACACACTCGCTGCGCAAGGCAAGACCAGTTTCCATGGGTTCCCAGTGTTTCCCTGGGCTTTGATGGTCGGAAATGGCAAGAGAGGGAACCCAAGGAAAGAAACGAAAGAAAGCAAGCGCTTCTGGCTGCACCCCCACCCGCATGTTTCCATCTGCCCTGCGCCACTGACGGCGGCCTCTAAATTGTGGCAGACGGTGGAGCTGCTCCAATTTGAAAGCGATGCTTTGGCTCACACACTCTTTCTTATAGTCTATCTCGATGGCAATGAAGACTGTGCCATTATCGAAAGTGGAAACAATAAGGAACAGTATCCGAGCATATCCAAGCCAGTTCTATTCATACTTTATTCTCTTGGAACCAATTCATTTAAATTACCATTAAATTAAGCCTGTTATGCATGGCGATGCGGGCAGGGGCCCATTATATTTCATTCGTCTTGTTTGCCTCCAACATAGTCTTTGTTGAAATCCAAGAAGGCACCTTTCAATGCAGCAAAGAACCGGTTGGTTGTAAAAATATCAGTTTTATGTGCCTGCACTTGCTGCATTATTTCAGTGTTATGTGTTGGAGCCACGAGCGCGCATCACCAGTTCTGGCAGTTCAAGCAGTTTGGCACTGTCTGCTTCCAAAACGAATGGTTGATAGCAAGTGTGGTCATCTGCTAGCGTTGACTTCACCCGCAAATTGCGGCTAGCTCTGTGCTGGTGACCTCAAAGGCCGCCCACATCCTGCACCACGTGAAAATTTTGAAAGAGCAGATAGCAGCAAAGTGTTACAGTGAACCATCCTCTATGCATTATCGTGGAAGCTGTCGCGAAACGCACTTTCACTGAACACGACTGTGGTATGCGTGAGCAGAGTTACATGTTACATGGCATTTACAACATACATCATGCGGCATGCATGTGCTTGCTTTTTAGCTTACATAACCAGTGTTTAGTATTGTTGCAACTTTATTGGTCTAAATGCAAGAAGCCAGGATGGGTCCATTGAGAAGTGCAAGGTAGTGGCAAGGAGCACTGTCCCCTTTCCTCCGTTGCCGCCTTCTCGGGTGGAGCCCTAATTAACAGGGCCCCAGTGATGTTCCGTATGAGTTGGGCTTGAGTGGGGCACCATTCTCGGTGACAAGTAAATTACCTTTAGTCTCTTGACAGTGACGTGCAACGCAGAAGCCATCACCGTGAAAGCCATTGGCTGCTTAAATATGGCGGCTGCAGCGCATGAAGTAATACTGCCAGCTGGAGCTGTAAGTGTTACCTTAAGAATAAAATGGGATTGCCTAACCTTTAGAAATGCGTCAAGATCATGAGACTGTCTCTGTCATAAAATAGACATTTTTTTCCTCGTAGTTCTTCTATTAAACCCGCTCCTCGTTTTGCACCATGTGAAGGCCACGATAAGGCCGCCTATTCACCCCAAGCTCGCACCACTACTCACCTTGACTTCCTTTTCGCCAAAAGATCCGAGGGCAGGAACAGCCTTGCCACAAGTGCCATTGTCCACACAAACGTGATTTATGTCATGTCAGCCATCGATTCTATCTTCTATTGACATCTTATTATAAGCCCAACCTTCATGTAAAGCCCTTCACGTTAAGCGTCCCTGAGGTATCTGAAATAAATTAAAATTGAAATTTCTCTATTCGCATACCCCAATTATGAATAAAGGGGTAGTTACTCATTGACATCCACCAAAGCGCAGCCTTATGCCTACAGATGAAAGCAATACAGCTTCCATAAAATGTTAAAAAAATTCGTCCCGGTACAGGGTTCAATCCTGCGACCACTGCCATACCGGAGGAGTTGCTCTATCAAATGAGCTAACTGGGATGGCTAGCATATGATAGGGATATACAGCTTCCGCGGAAGCTGTATAGCCCTCTCAGCTCTGCATTTTTATTTTGGTCACAGATTTATCCACTCCGTTTTTACAATCTCTAAGGCAATATGCATACCCCCATTGCTTCTTGCAGCTCACTGCTGATGCTCACAGGAGGGAGAGAACAGTAAAAAAATAAAATCGCAATTTCAGGCATCTATTTCACCGTTCCTTTGCTGCAGTTGTTCGCTAACATCCACATTGCGATTCCAGGCGCTATCCCAACATTCACCTACGATAGCAAGAACTTCTGTTTTCCGAATCATTAGAAGAGTAATTTTAAGATTTCGCTCATTTTCCACAAAGAATATTCACCTCATCAGTCAAATAGACTCGTCAGTATTACTGTATCTATAAAAATACTAGCAGATGTTCTTCTAGAAAGATTACCTATCATCACGTAAAGGCCAGCACTTGCAACCATTCAACCCTGGTTGTGTCAAAATCTCACGTGTCAGAATTGTTGCAGTACAACCTCTATGCATTCGATACTATTAATGACGCGGATATAAGTTTAGATAGTAATTTCGCCAAACGTATAAAAACCTTAATGGAAAAATCTACAAATTTTCTTTGCCGTTTCTTTAGCCATGTCTATCGTGCTACTGCTTCTTTTTCCAGATTTTGGACAGGACATATTGAGCTTTCTAGTACTGTTTGGTTCTAGGGATAGTCAAAGTAAAATTAACACATCAGGAATAGAAACGAGCAAGAAAAGACTAGAGTATTGTGGGGTGAAAGCAGAGTGGAGAAATTGCGCGAAACACTACAGAAAAAAAACATTGCTTGCAACACTAAAAATTGCCTTGAATGGAGGTCAAAGAAAATTGAACAATAACAGGAGTCAAAGTTTAAAAAAGGAGGTAGGCAGTTGCAAAACATATAAGACAATAACCCAATTAACCACTTTATTTACTGGGCAAGGTGGCACTTGCTCCCACCATGATACAAAGGGGATGCAAATACGAGGTGGGGCTCAATAAAGAAACCAAACTTTTCCGATAACACCTTTATTTCTTATTGTGCAACGTTTTTAAGCACTGTCCCCCTCGAAGTAGTACGCTCAGTTGGCAATACTTGTTCGCATTGTTTCTTTCAATTTTGAAAAGCCTCCTTTAGGACACTTTTGGGATGGTGAACAGGTATCTTGTCGCATTGTCCCGAATCTCCTAAATCTCTTCTTTGGTTCGAAAATGACATCCTTTCAATGTAGTTTGAAGTTTGGGAAGCAGGAAAGTCTCCTGGGGCTAGGTCCGGAGAATACGGTGGATAGGGCACAACGGAAGTGCGATATTTTGCTAGATAGCTGCAGACAAGGAGCGATGCGTGAGCCGGCACAATGTCATGATGCAACGTTCAAGTCTGGTTTTCGCATAATTCAGGAGCACAGAGAAAACTGGCGCCAAATCATACTACACACAGCCAGAAAGACTGGGCAGGCGCGTTGTGTCGTCACGGATAGACAGTCGCCGATGGACAGGGGCTGTTTTTGTCTGATTTGGTGCCAGTTTTTCCTGTTGAGATGCACCAACTCGCCCTCAACAAGTTCTACTCATTTACTTATAACTCAGGCCTCTTCCTGTGCACAGCGTCCGTTAAACATGCTAGAATGTTCTGGTAGTCTTCCTTGTTTACCATGTGACCACGTGGCAGAAATTCTTGACAGACAATGCTTTTTCAGTAAAAAACAACCCCAAATATCACGTCCATCTTTGACCGACTCATGCTTGCTTTTTTTGGAGCGAGAAGATCCTTTACCCGCCCACCACGACGACTGCACCTTCGTTTCCACATCATAGCCTAAACCCACATCTCTTCCCCTGTTATGTTCTTCAGGAAGTTTTTGTTGTCATTAGCAGTGGCAAGCAGCTCCTGGCCGATTTCATCATGGGTCTGTTTCTTATAGTTAGTCAGTAAACAGTGCACAAGTTCTGCGCTGGCATGATGCAGCTCAAGTTTGTCACTCAAAATCTGATGGTGTAATCTTGCGCTGATGCCTAATTTGTCAGCAACTTCGCGAACAGTTAAACGAGAATTTTTGTGAATCACAGCACTCAAGTTAGTAACATGGTCATCATCTCTTGATATGGAATGTCATCGAGGATTGGGATCATCATCGAGTAACATTCTGCCATGTCCAAAACGCTTAAACCAATCATGGCACTGATAGCAACTCAAACCCTCTTAGCGCTTGGATAAGCAATTGAATTGTCGGTGTGTAAGTTTTCCAAAGTTTTTACTAAAAGTTCACACACACACTTTGTTCTTCAGGCTATTTCGTTGTCACTCTTACCCTACAGCTTGTGCACATCCTCATTTCAGTAGCTGTAGCTCGCCAACTAATGGTCGGAGTGAAACACGGCAAATGGCAGTTTTTGCCTAAACTTTCCGCTATGTGCGCTCGCTAGCTGCAGCGCGCTTCCTCTGTCGGTTAGTGGGCTGTTTCGAAAGTTTGGTTTCTTTTTAAACGCACCTGGTATTTATCTACTTATCTATTTATCAACTGAGCAGTCAAGATAGGGAAAAGAGGTGCTCGTTATGACATACATGACAGAAGGCAACAGTCAAAGAAACCAAGGAGCGAAGGGGATGTTTCTTTTTATTAATTTGTGGTGTTGACTACTTGGAAACACGTTGTTATGAATTTATGACTTAATTGATAGGAAAGCAGAAGAAAAACAACCACTTGTAGTCGGTGGGAGCCAAACTTATGACCTCCGAATTTTCCGTCAGCAACAACGGCAGCTGTTCAATCTTTTGTTTTCGAATGTTCATCAGTGCCGCCTACTTATCAATTATTTTTAAGCTATATAATAATAATAACACTTAATTTCTACCTAATCAACACCAAATATGAAAAAAATTCTATATGCTCCTTGGTTTTTCACTGTTGGCTTCCGTCATGTATATCTATGGAACTGCCATTCAGAGGAGCCGCTGTGGTGGCTTATTTGTTCTGATGCTGGGCTGCTGACCCTATAAAGATGCAAAATCGATCGCAGCAGTGGCAGCTGTGTTTTGATGTAGGCGAAATGCTTGAGGGTGTGCAGTGTGTGTTGTCAGTGCATAAAGAAAAACCGAGGCGGCCAGAAATATCTGGAGCGCTCCACTGAGACGCAACTTATAGCCTGAATTGGTTTGGAACATTAATTCCTATAAAATGATAAACCTGTTTCGTTATGAGAACATTATTATGCAGGCAGTGGCATAATTGCTTGTTACGAACTTGGCACGTGCATACGGGCAAATAAAAGAAAAAGTAATTGTTGGAATCCAGCCTAGGCAGCCTAGTTTTAGTGGACTGTAAGTGTGATCTGCGAACACACTGATATATTAAGATCTGAGTGAATGTTAGAAAACCCCAAGGAGTCGAAATTAATCCGGAAATTGTTCCTTGTAGCTCACAGCGCAGTTTTAGCATGTAAAAACCGCCAGTATTTAAGGCAAAGCGAAGGAGTTTGATAGAGAGAGCTGTTTATTTGAAAAACATAATTTAACCGACGTTTAAATTGCTGACTTGCTACTCTGCGTAGGGAAGGGGTTTCGGGAGACGAAGATCGAATGAGAGAGGTGTTGAAATTGTGATAACAAATTTCACTGCATAGAGAATGTTCAATATGAGTACTGAATGGAGAAATTAGAGTGTCGGGAAGGCCAATAGCATGAAAATGATAAAGTGAAAAGTTCATAGTGCGTTTCTGCTGCCTATGGCAGGCTAAGGGCCCTAATACAAAACCGTTAAAGAGACTTGAGTGAGTGATTTCATAAGATGTTGATAATATGCACGTTACTCAGCATATGCAGGGCATTCAAGCAAAGTATGCTCCACTGCTTCTATCAAGTCGCAGTTGTCGCTGCACGGGGGACGGGTTCGCTGCTGCACTGATCTCGGTGTGCCACGTGGTCCTTGGTAGTTATTCTTTTTCGACAGATGCCTCATCCTTCTCGTGCTCGTCTGCCCTTGTGCCCTCGCAGGTCCTTGAAGAAAACATACAGAAAATAATGGACTGGACTGTGAATGGAGATATTTCCAGTGCCCACCAAACAAACTTGTTCAGGGTGAGCAACACTCTTTTCTTGCCAAGTGTTTTCATGCAATGCTTAGTAGCAGTGCAACGAAGGGTACGCCACAGCGTGTATGTTGGTTGTGACATATATTGTTTATCACTGCTCTTTGTTGTATTGAAATCCTGAACCTAATTCAGATGATTGTACTGCCAAATATTTGATGAAAAATTGTTGTGAGTGTATGCAAGGTGCTCTGAAGGTGGTCTTAAGTGATATACTTGGCAAGCATTGAGAAGGCAACAGATCTCTTCGGAGTAGATGCCGTTCCGAAATCACATGTCTCTCAATAAGTCAAAACTGAAAGCGAACAAGCTACATGGCTGGTGTCTCCAGCCAGCAATCCAGAGTACCTTGTTATGGGCCGAGCAGCAACCACTGCCGTGCCATTATTCATCACAAATAATAATGCGGCAGCCTTGAGCTGATCGTTATCACGCTGCAGCTGGTGCTGTATGCATGTACAGTATGCATTTGTCGCTGATGACTGCCTTCCTTCAGTGCACGCTGCTTATCACAAGAAATCCCAGTAAAAAAGCTATTGGCATCCGAATGGAACCTATTGGACCTCCATTTGGATCCAAGTGGACTCAACAGGATATAGCAATCCAGATGCTTGGTCCAATTGGATTATACAACTGGATTTGCCGACTCCAATTGGCGGTTTTAATTGGTTCCAGATTACAGTTGGCGTCTTTAACCAATTGGGGTGACACGAAGTGGAATTTTAGTAACCCGTTCGAATTTTCAAAACCAGTTGATAAATCCAATTGCTTTTTGAGATTCCAATTTGGCTTTCCAGTTGGTTCTTGAGATTCCAAGTGGCGCACCATTAAAAAGAATTGGTTGCAAAGTTTAATTGTGTATTTTCAGACGGTTGGAGTCTCCTGCTCGATCGTCCAAAATTGCAAACTACGCAATTTCTAGCCGCAACTACTCTTTGGCTGTGATATTCGTACAGTCTTCCACGACGAGTACAGCTCGGGGTTTGCAGTTAAATGGTTAACAACATCGCGTGGTGCTTGTGGATGGGCCTTATTGAACCAGGACCTTGAACGAGCTGCGTAAAAAGCGTCGGAGAGATGTGCAGAGAGCCAAACGAGCGAAACCAAAACACGTGCGGTGACTCGTCCCTGTCAGACGAGAAATCCTGCTTTTGAGGGGAAGCAGGTAGAAGCGTACAAATGTATCTAAGTACAAAGAAGACTAAGCGCGCGGTAAACGTGGATGTGCAGGATTTTGTATGATGCGTCGTGCCACGCAAAGGGAAATGCAAGTCTAACGCTAAACATTTTCATTAGATCGGCCCATTGATCTCTCTCAATTTTTACCTTGGTCATCTGATGTTTGTATTTATGGTAGCGTTTCAGGAAAATCTCTACCAGAAGTTAATGAGCTGGCCATATTAATGAATGCATTGGCTATGAATTGCATGTGGCAGTGACTGAAGAGCAGAAAGCTGCAATGCTGATGTTCTTTCAATTGCTGCTTATCCTTGCTTTCAAAACTTGCTAGCTTGATGCGTTGTTGCATTTTATTTCCGTGGTGGCGTAGCGCAGTGTAGATTTTGTCTGCATGTCGTCTTTCAAATGCCTCAAACAGTAGATAAAAGCACATTTTTTTCATGTATGAGGGTATTTCAACGCACTGATCTGCTGCAATGAGCAAAGCATTTTCAAATATATGGCAGTTGAGGCAGTTGAGGCATAGTTTTGATGTGTTTATATTGCCATGCGTTCTTTCTGTGTGCTCTAGATATGACTTCCATCAATTTAAACTGCTTTCTATTTTGTGGTCACCCTGCTTAAGCAGTACATTAAATCATTTACAGAATAGTCAGTCTGTCAGTTTTTGTGCTCAATGTCTGTTGAAATGCAAAGAATTCTAAATTCAGCTGTTGCGTAACAGGATTTGTATACTATTGTGAAAGAGGAAGCACGTGAATTGGTGTAGAGACGAGAGCGCAACGAACGGGCGAAGGACACAGACAGGGCCACAACACAGCGCTGTACTGAAAACTGAAACCTTTATTAGTAGCCAGCCGGAATAAGTACCCGACTGGAAGGCAGAAATGAAAGGCAAAGCACACAAGTCACAAAAAAATTTAAAACATTCGAAATAAAGCACACGAGAGTCAGCATTCGAGTCGAGGTATTGTTTTTCTTTTTGTGAAAGCGATAGGGAGGGTGCGCTTATACAAACCTTTGGGAGCCTTGCTATGACGTGTGCTTCTAAAATTTCTCGTGTCAGCGAGTCGTGGTTGCAACCTATCGCATCGCACTTGTTGTACAGTGGATTGTAGGCATCGATGTCATGTTCGTCATCATGTTCACCACTTTTGCAGTTTCTGCAGTGTTTGGCTACGTGGCCAACTACAGTGTTTGGCTACGTGGCCTACTATTGCTGGGTTGAGAAAATGAGAGCGTAGAGACGCCAACCGGACAGTTCTATTCCAGCCGAGCGAATGCCGGCACGAGCACGAGACGCCTGCCAGCCGCCGCGAGCATCACGCCCCCCCCCCCCCCTCGCATCCAAGCCAAGCCACGCAGACGGCCTAGCCAATACATGTGGCTACTGTCTACAACATCTCCCCTGAGAATAAAGCAACCGCAACGTCCACACCTGGTGTGCCGGTGGGAGGCGTCAGCGCAGGTCGTTTGTGAATCTTCTAGAGAAACTGATGTACCAGGGGGAGATTCCAGATTCCTCGTAGTAGGCGTCAGCGCAGGTTGTTTGGGAATCTTCCTGAGAAACTGAAACCCCACGGAGAGATTCGTCGTATACGACGTATTGGTGGTCTCTCTCCTCTTTCGCAGGCTTGAGAAAAGGAATAAGATGGGTTCGATTTCGCCGTATAGAACCTTTCCAAGTGTCAACTATATTTGACGTAGGCCCGCTTGCGGGCGACGCCACGTTTCTTTTTCGCTCTAAGTCGGCAACCAACAGTTCATCTCTTTCCAGAAGGATCGGAAGTTGCCGTACGCCATGCCGTCTATCGTAATCTCTTCGCTGGTGTTCGCGGTATTGGATTTCAAAATTCCGTAGTTTAGTGGCGTCTGGCAAACGGGGAACACGCTATCCGGGAGTAGGAGGAATCATTGTCCGCAACCACTTCCCAATCATTAGTTCAGAGGGGCTGTATCTATTTTTCAATGGAGTTGACCTGTAGGACAAGAGGGTCAGGTATGGGTCTTAGGTCTTATTCATTGAAGTTTTGATAATTTTACCGTAGCCTCAGCGTGTCCGTTGCTCTGAGGGTATTGTGGGCTTGATGGGACGTGTTTGAACCCGTATTATTGAGCAAACTGCGAAATCGGAGGACGAGAACTGCGGACCATTAACCGAGCCTACCACCTCTGGATTGGCGTGCCGGGCGAAAATTGATTTGCAGTGATTGATCACTGTGCTATATGACAGTTTCTCTAAACGAGTAAGTTCTGGATATCTGGAGTAATAATCAGTCACGATTAATCACCAGTGGCTGTTGAAGCTAAAAAGGTTCATTGTAACTCTCTCCCATGGTCTTGAAGGAAACTCAGCGCTTCGAAGCGGCATTTTTCGGTTGCTGGACGTCTTGACACAATCCGGACAATGTTGTATCGTGGTTGCGATGCCTTTGGCCACTGTAGGTCAACAAATGGGGTCCTTGGCGCAAGCTTGCGTCTTCGTAATGCCGAAGTGGCCTTCGTACAGAAGACACAGAATTTCGTTCCTGCAAGTGAGTGGGGCAACCACCCGGGCTGCGTAGAGTAGCAGATTGTCCTCCACGGTGAGTTGGTTACGATGCTCGTAGAAAGGCCTGAACTCAAGGGGCAAATCCCACATGGAAGGCCCCTTTTCTTGCATTTTTCTGGGAGATACAAGCCAACGTGATCTGATTTTTTGGATTCTTTCAGCCACTGAAGGCAGTGCAGCTTAAAAGGAAGAGTTGACCTCGCGCAGCGGACAAAAGCTTCGATTTCGCCATCAAGCTCCGTGTCACCGGCTTCTTGAAGCGGTGTTTTGGAAAGCGTGTCAGTGGCGAGGAGGTCGTTTCCAGGGACGTACGACACCTTGTAATTGTACCGCATCATCCCCATTTGAGCCTCTGTAGTCGAGGTGTAAGGTCATCAAGACTCTTTGACATAAAGATTGGTACCAGCGGCTTGTGTTCGGTCTCGAGTGTGAACAACTTGCCGACGAGATAGTCGCTGAACTTTCCGCAAGCCCAAATTAAGGCTAGAGCCTCTTTTTCTATTTGCGCATTGCGTTTCTCTGTGTCAGATAGAAGCCGGGAGGCATAAGCGATGACCGAAAATTTGCGACTGGCCTGTTTCTGTGGAATCACCGCCATCAATCTATAGGAAGAAGCGTCTGCACTGACAACTCCACACTTTGCAGGGTCGTACATCCCTAGCACTGGGCGTGACGAAAGTAGTCGCTTCCACTTGTCAAACGCTTGCTGCTGAGGAATGCCCCAAATTCCTGCTTTTTTGACAGCAAGCAAGTGAGCGGTTGGAGCACGTCATGGAGGTTGGTGACAAAGCAGACAAGATAGGTTGCCATCCCAAGCACCCTTTGCCGCTCGCTTCTGTTGGTCGGGCTGTTCATCTGTAAGATGGCCTCAACCTTTTTGTCGTCCGGTTTTATTTCTTGCTGGTCAAGCTTGTGACCCAGGAACGTTGGCTGGTCGACGTGGAACAGGCACTTGTTTTCGTTTAGCGTGACACCCGTCTTAGTCGTTGAAGAACGGCGCAGAGTGTCTCGTTGTGCTCTGTTTCGTCTGAACCCCAGATAAGGATGTCGTCCATATGACACTAAACTCTGTTGACACATTCCAGAATTTTTGACATCTGCTTCTGGAAGTACTCGGGAGAGGAGGCGGTGCCAAATAGAAGCCTGTTGAAGGAAAACCTTCCGATTGGCCTGATGAAAGTGATGAAGCTTCTTGCTGCCTTCACTGAGTGGTATCTGCCAGAACCCTGAATTCGCATCCAGATTCGAAAACACCTTGGCTGCATGGCGCAGCCCGAGTGTATGCTCAACAGAAGGAATCGGATGCCAATCCCGTAGGACGTGACGGTTGAGCTCGGAGAAGTGGACGCAAATTCTAACATCAACGTTTGGTTTTTGGACTACCACCATTCGTGCACACAATTCCGTCGGCTCACCAACAGGTGAAATGACGCGAATATTTTCTATTCGCTGCAGTTCAAGCCTTGTTTTCGTGTAGAGCGTAATTGGTATGCGGCGAGGGTGCTCAAAGCAAATGGTTTCGCGCCTTCGTGCAGGCGATAGTGGTGTTCTCTTAGTAGCTTTCCGAGGCCTTGAAACAACGAAGTAAATTCGTCACTTGGGCTCACCTTCTTTGCGACGGCGCTGACGAAGGTTAGCACCTGCAAGTCTTTGATGGCGGGATTGCCGAGTAAGGGAGTGTGGACATCTTCCAGCACGTAGACGTCATGGAGCGTTTCACGTCCACGGTAGGCGAGTTGAAGACGCGCTATGCCCTTGGCTGCGAGAGGTCACCATCAGGACCGTACAGCTGCCGAGGAGCTACAGACAACGGAGGCTGATGTCGGAGCATGCTGAAAGTCGTAGGTGGGAGGACAGATTCGTCGGCACCTGTGTCTGTCTTGAATTTCACAGGTTGTCCTTGCACGAGAATGGATGTCTCCTATGTGGTCGTATCGAAGAACAGGACGGTTCCGAGAAATCTACCTTGGCTGTCGGGTTCTAGTGCTTCAGCGATGTTTACCCAGCGTGACATGCACACAGACGCGTAGTGGCCCTTTTTGGCAGCCCCAGCATACCTGCGTCCGCGCTGGACAGAGTGAACGCGGGTGTTGTCCTTTTCCACACCAACGACACGATGACGGAATGCTGTCAGCTGGACGCGGATGTGGCCTTGATTCAAAGTGCTCTCGGCCGTCATTGACGTGAGCACAATTCGTGGGGTGCCTGACTTGCTGTTCACCTGATGAAACTTTGTTGACGGTCAGCGTTTCGGGGTGAAGCTCCGCTTGCTGCTGACGAATGCTTTCGACCTGCCTGATACTCTCTAGCGCCCTCTGCAGAGTAAGATCAGCGTCTAGTTGAAATCTGACAATTTCTGGTCTTGAATGCCGATGACCAGTCTGTCTCGAAAAAGTTCCTCTCGGAGGGTGTCGTACTCACAATGGTTGGAAAGCGTGTGAGGCGCAGTTACGATGTCTTCCACGGATTCGCAGTTGTTATGGACCCTCGTGTTGATGCGGGCCCGTTCAAAAATTACGTTGCACCGCGGTATGAAGTAGCTGTCGAAATGCTTTAGGACGACTTCCAAGATCTGAGCGTTCTCACGGGAGAGTTTGAAGGTTGAGAAGACGTCCTCGGCGTGGTCGCCTATCAAGTAAAGGAGCGTGTCGACCTGGTGTGACCATGATTTGTCGCAGAGAACGGAAGCAGTGTAGAAACGCTCGAACCGCTTCCTCCATTTCGGCCAGTAAGCAGAAGTCCTGACGCATAAGGCCTCGGGCGGTTGAATGACGAAGGACGCCATGTACTGGCCGCGTAGTCCAGGCCGTAGACGCTGCTGTGACGTGTGCCAGCGTTGATACGTATCCGAGCGAGAGGAAGCATCCCCGCTTGGGCTTACTGTGGGAATTCAGTTACTTCTAACACCATGTTGAGTTGAGGAAACGATAGCGTTGAGACGCCAACTGGACAGTTCTATTCCAGCCCAGTGAATGCCGGCACGAGCACGACACGCCTGCCAGCCGCCGCGAGCCTCATGCGGGCACCCCCTCCCCGCGCAGGCAGGCCAAGTCACGCAGACGGCCTAGCTACTGCATGTGGCTACTGCCTAAAACAACTATGGCGCCACGTGAGATATATTCATGCTCCTTTAATCTTTCGTTGATACATCGCCCGGTTTGACCTATGTATCGCTTTCCGCATAATAGCGGAAAAGAGTAGATGACTCCCACATGGCAGGGGACAAAATGTTTTGCATGCCTTTTAAAACAGCCGCGTGGTTCACTGTTGGCCGAAATAACTTTCTTCACCAGGCTGGACAATCGAATAGGTGCAGAAAACACATCAACCCCCCCATGTTTTCCAATTCTCTTCAGGTTGTGTGAGACCTGATGCAGATATGGCACAACGGTAACGGCAGCGCTGTGTTGTGTCTCTGCCTGTGTCTTTTTCGTCCCATTCGTTGCGCTGTAGTTATGGAATATAGAAACCAACTCGCCAAACAATTTACCTTGTCGAGAGACAAATGCAGGCATACTGCTCTTGCGTGTTCATGTGGTGCCCCTTCCGCTTTTAAAATCTGTTAGAATTTCCTTTTGCAGTTTTTGAGAGGGCTACATGCTGCACGAAAAGACAGAGCTTTAGCCAGAATGCTCTACCAATGCTACCTCCCTATCCTCTGGCGTGGTCTCAAGGTGAGTGTTGCTTGTATCTGTGGTTGACTGAAGGTTAGGCATGGTGATAGTTATAGTACAA
Organism: Amblyomma americanum; assembly: GCF_052857255.1. NCBI lineage: Eukaryota > Metazoa > Arthropoda > Arachnida > Ixodida > Ixodidae > Amblyomma > Amblyomma americanum. The sequence continues at coordinate 431,963,624 of NC_135497.1, read as the reverse complement.
CAAGAGGTACGGAATTGTAGGCTTTGAAATGTGCAATGCAATAAGAGAAGCTCTGCTTCTGATGGCTGAAAACAAAATTTTGGAGCGTATCTTGAGGCCAGACTCTTAATCTAGATAAAATACAGTTTCGTGGCACTTGTCAGTATGTTTGTATTCTGTGATGAACAGGATCTTTCTGGACCAATATGGTATTGCTGTACCGTTAACTATGCTCAAAGCCTAAAAAATAGGGGTGTGCGAATATTCAAAATTGACTGTTTGATATTCAGTGCCATTAGGCTTGACCTCATGTGAAATTCCGCAAGTGAACTTTCCCACATATCACAAGCCCTATGAACAAGGTGGCCAACAACCTGCTTCGAACAATTGTAAGTCGAAAGAGCACTTTTTTATCCGTCCCTAATATGTTACATACTTAATGCCCACACTTATGCCATTCGTGCTGCCGCCTTCATCAGACTCCTAAGCGTGACCTTCATAATTTCACTTTCGTCCGCTACGATATGCGGGAAAGGCTGCTTATAGAATTTCAGTGTGAGGCTCCCAAAGGGGCGAGTCGCGGTGCTTTAGAAAGGCAAGCGATCGAGTAAAAATTCTGCCTCTTGCATGTTGAGTTGTAAGCCACGCAGTTCTTAATTAAGCAGATTTAACGGTAGGCGTGACAACATTCGAAGGGTCCCTGTCGCTAGGCTAAAAAATAGCCTGGCCGCATAGTTTCTGTTTCCGACCTTCGCTGCTTCCCCGCAGAAAACGCAGCTGTCGGCTCGTGTATTCGCCGGTAGCCCAATCCCAGCTCCATGCCGCTTTCGGATGCTGACTGGCACGTCGCTGTTTATTTCTTTTTTGGCGCACTCTCGGCGTTCCGACGTTGATGTGCGTTCCCCCTCGCTTGCGCTCGCGTTGTTCTTCTAGCACACCGAAACTGTGCGGAAGTCACAGGCTTGCAGGTGTGCGCAATGTAGCCGCCTCATAAGGCTGTACTGCATTATCTTCATTTGTTTGGTCCGGGACCTGCGGGGCATTTTATAAATTGACCTTAATATAACTCTGAAATTTCTTCCGGTCTTTTAAACCCATTTTAATGACATTTTAGTAGTGAACATGGTATTGTTTATTGCCAGTTTTGACATTTTATCAGATAAATATATTTTTGCAATACCACATACACGTTGAATATTATTATGCTGTCTAATAAAGGAGCACGTAATTCTTTTCACATCGTGTTTTATATGGTGTTGAGGCAGCCTAGTTTTGATTATTTCAGCTGCAAAGACAATAGACTATTTTGAAGATGCAAGCGCAAGAATGTGTGGTCATTTATCTGTTCTGATTTTTTTTGTACTGAACAGATGTTCGTTTCTTGATTTGATATTCGAAGCCATTTTTTTGCTTCATATTTATGTTCAGTTTGTATTCAAAAGTTTCAGTATTTGCACTTCCGTAGCAGCAATGAAGGCACTGCATTTCATTTCATGCTTCCTTGTTCAAATCAAAATTTGGGAATTGAGAGCTTACTGCTATTTTGAAATACATTTTTTTACTTGAGGCCAGTCCGCCAATTTTTGTGGCAATTTCCTTGGAAAAAAGCGGTTGAGCATTAGAGAATATTCACATTTCCCATTCTTTAGCAGAAAGTTTTAATTATGTACTTACGACAATTGCAGTGAATAAATGTGGCCAGACAATTTTCACTTTTGCATTTAGGTGTATAGAGCTCTTTCTACTGGTGGTGCTAGTCTTGTTTGGCAACATGAATTGCTCTGCATTGTTGAGGTGAACAGCAGTTCGGCATAGAGCTGCAATACCTTACGCTGGGAGTGCGACATAACGCAATTCAATGAAGGTTGCTTGTCTCTAGCTTTGATTACGCGTATGTTTAGTGCGACTCGGTTTTGCACATTTGCTGTGGATAAAGCAGTTGCACCAATTGCTTTCCTTGAAAGGGGGACATCTGCGAAGAACAGTTGGAGTGCATGAATGTTGACTCTGTGCAAATTTTAGCTCGCGGTGAAATGGTTCAGAACTACTGACATTGTTTGTGGCACTCATTCACTGTCTAGCTACACAGTGCAATAGATAAACAATGGTCTTTGGTATAAGCAATGTCTTGGCAAGCTTGTTCTGATTAGCTACTGTTCCTATTACTTTTGGTTGCTCATAAATATTTTTGGGAGTTTCGTCTTCCCACTGTGTGTTCCGCTCCCCAGCAGATAGCATTACGTCCACATAACCAAAAACTTGAGGTGTCTCTTGGCTGGAATACTTCCTATTTTATTTATATTAATATATATATTGTTGTCAAAGAGTCCTGCACCTGGGAAGGTCGACTCCTAGGCCCATATTCTAAATTCAGTTGCTTTAGGGAATTGAAAAAATTCTGATTGGCTGAAGCAGAACAATCAGTCATGGCTCTCGGTTGCAATGAAAAATGCAGTGATACATTTGATCTGTCGGCTACTCAATTTCAGTAGTTACTTGCAGCAGTGCCAAAGCTGCGATGAGCACAGAGGCATGTTCTGACACTGCAGAGTGTAGTGCCAGTGTAAAATAGGGATATGGGGCATGTGCTAAAAGTTTAGCGTGCTTCGGGGTGTACATGTGCCAGATGCTATTTCAAATTGAGCCTTACCGTATGCTCGCATTACATACGCTGTGCCCTGAGTTTACCGTGCATGGCTCTTCGCATACGCTAAAATATTTTTCCAAAACGGTGGCACCCCTTCAAGCAAGACCTCGCTTCGGACAGGCTTCGTCACTGTTATTGCCATTTTCAGTACGTTCACTGGCTATAAACAGGACATCAGGCTTTCGCTTCATCTCATCTCACCTGCAACAAAATGTATGAGCAATAAATTTGCATTATTATAATTTAGAGTGGCAGTTCTGCCACTTCTATGCTTGAAGCGGTGCATTGGTTTGTTAGAGAAGACAAAAAAGTAGCTCTAAACTACAGGGACGAAGAGAGAGCAGACAACACAAATAACCACGCGTGTTGTGTTGTCAAAAGTATCATCTTCAAAACCGCATGGGCAGTGCACCCACCCTCTTATTCAAGAAGCTCACTTCCTTGGTAGAAAGATAATCATTTGGCTTGCACACACACGAATATCTTTGGATGCGTAGGAAAACCTTCCAATATCTCTTTCTTGCTCTGGTTCGCGTTTGCAGAAGTAACGCGTGTCTGCTGATAAAAGCGAGTATAGTCATTCTCATCATGTCTACACAATGTGCAGTGTGCTGCCAAGTGTCCAGATCCTTATATTGCCACTGTAGTTAAAACTGGGTGTAACAAACTTCGATATAGCGAATTCGTTGATGTTACGAATTTCTGAATTCCCCAATGCCACCCCCAAAAAGTGTGTATTTGAGACTGCCATGTAATGAAGGCGTTGTCAGTTGACCTTATATAGTGAACTGGCTGCACCATCTGTCTGTTAGCTAGTGACGAGTTGCTCGAAATTCGGCAGAACCGCACGAAAGTTTACTGACAATAAAGTACGAGCTGCTATAAGAACTTCGATTGCAACGGGTGACTGCAGTTTACACAACGCGCCGTGCTTGAGCGCCGTCGGCGCATCTCCGGTACGTTCTGTCTAGGAACGTCATACCACGTGGCATTACAACTGTTCATGCTCGAAAGCGGCAAAAATATTTCAGCATAGTAAGAAAAAGATACTACACGAGCAGTGCGCGGTTTCCTGTGTGATCCTGGCGTCAATAGCTCTCGCGCTTCAGAAGCAGGGATGACGGAGAGCGGAAGAACAGCGAGGGGAAGACCGGGAGCGGAAAATCGAGGGTTGAAGCATGTTCCTCCACAGTCAGCCTCGGTCGCACGCGTTCTCCTCTGGCTCGGCTGAAGTGCCCCATCTCTTCCCCAACCCTCCTCACCCCACCGTAGTGGCATTGCGTGAGTCTGCGGTGAAGGGCGGCAGTTGGTGCCGCAGTCGTGCTATCAGGACCATCGCGAAACGTTTCTCTGTGTTTATAACATAATGAGTTAAACTGTTTTCCATAAACACTTTGAAGGTGATTTTACCTACATTTCTTATTTTGGTTTCCATTCAGCACTGTCCTTTAGACTCTTCCTGGAAAACTGCATATAACGAAAATCTTAATGTAGGAAAAATTTCGGACTTTTCATTTTCGTGATTACCAAGATTGTACTTACGACATCTTCTCCACGAGCCGAACGTTGATGAATTGGACAGTTTGGGCTATGTAACATTTCCCACATATTCGAATTGTCCTGCAGGGCATATACAGTATTCCATGTGTTATTGGGCAGGGCAGTTTTTCTTTGGTTCCCATTCTAACAACCTGTTGATGCCACTAGACTGAACTCATCGTTGTCTTCATTTGCATACACTGAACTAAAGGTGCGACTGTGGAAATGGCACAATGCCACACAAAATGCTTGTGTATAGCATACATAAGCGTGCATATGCTTACAGTATGTAGGCAGCGTTGATTTGTACTATTTTCTAATCGTGCCTGTGTATGCCACGAGCAAACAAAAAACAGATAACGAGGCATGGAGGAACATATGTTTAATGCATTCTCTTGATTGACTGAGCAGGTCTCAACCTTCCATTGTTCTGCAGACAACATATGAGTTAGGGTAGACGCGTAAACTGCTTTCAAACAACAAGCATAAAATGCTCAAAAATAATATTTTATGTAAATCAACTTGCCGTCTAGGTAACATGTTTCTGGAAATATAATTGTGCTTGTTTGTAAAAAGAGCCATAATTTATATCATTGCTGTTGAGAGCAACTGGTACACAACTTCAGCAACATCCGAGGCACTTTGCAAACACTGTGTGCATGGGCAGACTTTGATGTATTTATGTGTCTCAAAGTATGTGTTACTGACACACGTATCTGCTGGATCAGCCACCATACAGCAAGAGATATTTGGCGAATCAACAACGTTTTGATAGTGACATGCACCTCATCATTCCCATGTCTGGTGTGGCCATACTTTGCGTTTTGAGCACCGCATCAGCTGCTTCAGCTTCAACCAATTAGTAATTCCTTCGAGAGATCAGTTCTGTGTGGGATCAGAATTAGAGCATGGGCCCTGCTGTGATGAGCAGTGTTCTTGCTGTTTACTTCTTGAGCCTATCTAGTGTGATTCCACCTTGATTAGCACAACCTCACTGGCCCGTGCAGTATTCCATCGGCATCTGTCAGCATTGGGTGCTCAATAATAATAATAATAATTGTTTTTTGGGGGGAAAAGAAATGTCACCGTATCTGTCTCATATATCGGCGGACACCTGAAGCGCGCCGTAAGGGAAAGGATAAAGGAGGGAGGGAACGAAGAAAGGAAGAAAGATGTGCCCTAGTGGAGGGGGCTTGATTTGAGTTTTGCCAACTTTCGTCTTTCATGTACTAGCGGATATTTATGGCAGCACTAGGACACATATCCTGTTCCTTAGGTGGGTTAGGTGAATGCTCTACCTTTATGTTATGGGTGCAGTTGTAGATGGTGCGACGGTGGATCGGTGAAACTGGGTAACTGGGAATTGCAGAGGGTCAGGTGAGGTGCATAGGAATATGTCTAGGGTATAGAGTGGCTGCGATTGGCATTCGGAAGAGCTAAATGGAGATCAATGGAAGAGGCATTTGTCTTCTGTAGAGGTGACCTGACTGATAATGGTGATGACTTCACCTTGTATTCGAATCTTTGTAGTTGCATGGTGTTTTTGCTCGGGCTGTTCTTTGAAAACTGCAGAAAGGAAAAGCATACAGTGCTCATCCGTGACTGAGTACTGCGTTCTCATGTCACAGGCTCTTGCTGGCCTGAACTTAACATATATGTCACTGTTGGTAATGGGCAGTTCGGGTAAGTTGCAGCGTATCTTGGCATTTTCAAGATGTTGTCATGGCTGTGTTCATTCTATGATCATTGCCTGGCACCCTTGCATGCCAAATTTTTTTATTTGTGCATTTACTGCATGTAATATTTGCTTGCAGGTTTGACATCTTGCGATATCGTTTCTAGCACCATCAGTGAACACTGGCATCCTGATACTATTTCAGTTTTTTGCATGTGGGGCAGATATCACAAACACAAAATGGAGGAACTGTTGAGTACCATGAATTTAAGTGACATTTCTAGGTGATCAGTTTGAGTAATATTGTATTGTATGCAGTGCAGCGTAGATTAGCTCATACTAGTGGGTAAGGCACCGCTGGGTATCAAATTACGCAGCACACCTCCAAGCAGTTTCCATTATTTTTGTAATTTTTACTAGGTATGTGTGATTATTTTCACGTAGTGATGGCTGCCTGGAAGTGAGGAAAAGAGCGAAAAGGGCTTCCAAAAGAAAACTGTTTATTGAGCTGACCTGAGCCCGCAAAGAACTGAATGACTTTGTGGTGGCAAAAGCATCAAGCATGCTCTGCAGTCGTCAAACACACTGCCTACGTTTCTTGGCTGCATTTAATTTAAAGCTGTAAGGAACCTTTGGGATAAAAAAACTAAAAGCTACTACAACAATCCGTTAAAATATGGAAGCAGTTGCGCAGGGCCACGATCAATCTAGATAATTCTGGTTGCATCGCGCGTATGAAACAAAAGAATAAAGCCTCGTGCCAGGAGCTTCGAGTGTGAACAAACAATACAAAGATGAGTGGCAAATTTCGAAATTTTCAGTCTATAAGTAATCTTTTTATTTCATATTCGCGAAACAATTCAAGTAGTGAATGTTCAAAATACAAAATAGTGTTTGTTCACAACGAATCTGTTCTCAAGATTTCGAATAGTTTCAAAATAAGTGGCTTGAAGTTCGAATAGGGAACACCATAGTTTTTTTTCTGCGAATGTTTAAAAACGGAAATATGGGTTCAGGAAGGTGTTATGCGCCTCAACGTGATACATTCATGTACCGGCATTACAATGCTCTATATGTGGCCTTTAGCGTTGGGTGATGCGACAGGGTTCAGTCAGGCTAAGGAAACCCTATTTTTATGCGCTATATCTTAGACTGACTCAAACTCTCACTCTTCTCGTGAACTTATATTTGGCTCTAGTTTGCCGACTGCCATCGAAGTAGGGAAAGGTAATTTATTTTTCCTGTGCATATGACATGACGTTCATAGAATTAATATGCTGGCTTCATGTTGCATGTGCCCTAGTGCAAATCAATGGTACGTCTTTCGCTATTTGCAGGTTTAATTCCACAACTTACAGTGGCAACACTAGTTTTTTGCTCTTTTTATGAATATTCGTTTGGCACGAATATTCACACAATTAGTGTGTAATTTCGTGTAATAGTTCACTGATTCATATTTGATTCGTATTCAAAGATATTGTACCTAGTGGTACCTTTATGGGAAAAATGTGACGATGGTGATTGGTTCTCTTCACTATTCGATTCGTATGCGATTCAGTTTTGTAAAAGTATCATTTGCCAACCCTATTTTTACAGTCAATCCTGCGAATAATAGTGGTTTCTAACGAAATAATGAATGTAACGAAGGAATAGCAATTTTATTGGAAGCCCCGCGGAATTCCTTGTATTTGATATCTTGTTTTTATGAAGTAACATATTCTTACAGTGGGATATAACAAACCTCCAATGAACCCCATTGGTCATTTCTCGCTGAGAATGTTAATCTGTATAGTTGCCCGACACTTAAGTACTGATTAGATGTCCTGAATTGCAGTTGCCTTATTCTCTATCCTTCTTATTGCAAACGGCCTATTGGAGCATGCATGCTCAGCCTTCCTGGTTGCATGGGCAGTTTCTATTTTCGCAGCATGGTCTCATGATTAAAATTGTTTGCAGTGGGCTTCTTGTGCTTGATGGTATAAAGATCCTTCTATATTCACATGACGAAGCAATACAAAAGGAAATCTAATTCAGTTTTAGTTGACGGGAGACTTTGGTCTCCATTATCCACAAGCAATTCTTGTCATTTTTCGCTAGGTATTCTTTTTTAACTTCCTATGATTTGTATTATAAACTTCACACTCGCATGTGCTTGTATATTTAGTCGAAGGTGTTTAAATTATACTTCCATTTTCTAACTGGGATGCTTGCTGCATATTCTTTACCTTGTTCGTAAAGCTTCTTATAAGCAGTGTGCGCTACCCCCTCATCTAATATCTTTGAAATAGGCCTTTAGGATTGTCTTGAATAAAATAAATAAAAATGCGTAGTGTTGCGGCCTGCGCGCTTGTGAGCTGTTTGATGAAGCCAACAAAAACAAGCACCCTATATACTGGATTATAACGCTCCCTGAATTGTAACGCACACCCAATTTTCAAGCTAAAATAAATAAAAGTGCAGTGATTCGATTGCAACATGCACAAGCTTTTCACACTTTGATCCACACGATCACATTATTATCTTCGCACATTCCTTGTGCTTTTCTCACCATTCATACTGCAGACCTTGGCAGACAGCCAAGATGCTCCGATAACATCGGGGAATTTATCTTCCAACGGGAGATCCGGTGGCGGTGACATGCTCAGCGAAATTGGCAGAAAGCCAAGAGGTCGCGCGCTCTGAACGGGAGATTTATTGATGGTGGCACGTTGGGCGCGGGGCTTTCCAGGTTGGCCATTGGGTGCCTGGAAGGCTGCACGCAAGCTCGCCTCGTTGCCGCTCAATGGCAACGCATTTAGTGCGTTGCCATTGAGCGGCCGTGGTAGTGAACTTGGCGCATCTTCACAACCGACGTGTTCATGTTATCTAAGTCTATGTCTGCGCCTTGCTTATGTACACATCAGATGCTCGCAAGACCCAACAGTATCCATGACTGCGGTAGGCTAGGTAGGTGATGTTGATAACGATGCGCAATAAATACCAAGCCACCACTTTATGATGTCAGTGACTATAGGGTGTTGCTGGCCAAGTTCAATTTTCATACTTTAGGTACAAGCACGTAATTTTTAAATAGTTTTTTTCCTCAAAAAAATGTGTGCGGTAAAGTTAAGTAAATACGGTACTCGCAAGGAAATAGCCACTAAGCGCCCTCTTTGAGAGCCATCTCATATGAGCTTTGGCACCTAGAAAATGAAGCTAATATTCTGAATGCTCCTCTTCCTGTGTTTTACGACATTATTCTTCCAAGACTGACTAGCTAGGCTCTGAATGTTCGTGTGGGCTGCGAAAAGCACGAGTGTACATTGGCAAGGATAACATATCTAGTTGGTGCATATACGACCATATACGACTATTCAGCGTCATGATGCGCGATTGGTGCACATGTTGAATGCATCCTTGGTACACACACAAAACGCTGGCTTTGCTATCGTTGTTATACTCAGTTGAAGGCAAGATTACTGGCATGCGAAAGTTGCAGCCGACGATTCGGACCGTTATAGCAAAGCAACAGCTATAATAAGAATATGGGGCATCTTTGACTTCGTGATAATGAGGTTCAACTGTAGCTCTTTAATACTGGGCTTTTTAAACATGATTATGCATCTCTCTATTTCACGGTGACATGTTAGTATGCGATCTGTACATTACAATTCCATTGCAAGTTTGGAAAGGAATTTTTGTGTATTGAAGGTAATTGAGAAGAATTTTGAGTGCTATGGTTAAATGCTTGCGATTGCTGGTAATACTGTTTATAGAAAATATGAACACTACACTGGTTGCATCCATTGATCTGCACATTGTGAGCTTGTTTGCTTCACGTGCTAAACTTCATGTCAAATACATCACACAGTCCTGTGTTGTTTACTTTATTTTGCATGTAATGTCTCCACTGTTTCCTTTTCTTGATCCAGGCGCTACACTACAAGGTTCGGCTCCGCTCTGCTAGAATTTTTTTTGACTCATTCCCACTGCTGGAGAGCACTGCAGCTCCAGAAATGGAGCAAGAGTTGGCCGAGAACTTCCGTATAATGCATGTGAGTTTCTTAGAAAGAAAGGGAAATGGTCTTCATGGGCCTGCTGTTTCATTTCAGCTAGTCTCACTGTAGTTTCTGAAGCAGAAGAAATTAGAGGCTGTAAGAATAGTTCCAAAAATGGAGTAACATTGGAAACTTCTAATTTTCATGCTTTTCAAATCATTGACTCCATTTCTAGGAGCCTTGCTTCTGCGATGCTGTACTATGTATGCCCTCTTTTCCTCTGTTTCTCCAAAATGTTATGCCATCGCTCTGGTGGTACAAAAATGATAAAGAAAAACATTGAAAACAGCCGACTATATTAAACTTGCATTTGGCACATGATTGCCTTAGTTGCTTATTAGCCATTAAACACAGCAGAACACCCATCTCCGCTCTTGTCTTACCGTCTGTTCTGCAGGCTCTTCTAGTGGACTCTGTTCCAGACATTCGAGCAGTGGCAGTCAGGGGTGTATGCAAAGTGTTGACGGATTTCTTCGAAATTATTCCTGTCCACGTGAGTGAAACTGCTGTTCCAATGTCCTTTTTTCCATACTGAGTATACTGCGCAGTCCACTTACAACGATAATGAGCAAATCAGAAGATGCGACTGTTATAACCGATTATCACTATTTATTTATTGATTCCATTAATTAATTTTTTTATTTATAATACCGTCAGCGCCTGGGTCGGACATTACAGAGGAGATTGGAAAGCATAAATGTGCAGGAAAAGCAGGAATAAGAGAAAAACACAGACATAATATACAAGGGTATCAAACTGAAAAATAGCACAGCGCAAAAATGATTCATTTTAGGAACGCTAAAATATACAACATTATGAAAAAATATTAAGCTCTGCAAAAATTTATTCAGTGGGAACTCTAAAATGAGCAGTTAGAACATTTTCGAATAAGCTAATATCTGTGTTAGACACTAGCGCCTCGGGAAAGTGGTTCCACTCATTAAGTGAACACAGGAGGAATGAATTGTGAACGGTGTTTGTGTGGCATGCAAATATCTAATTTCGTGATGGTCTACGCGACATGATGTATAAGAGGGCCGCTGAGGCAGATGACTGGGAAGTGTATTGTGATAGTATATATTATGTAGTATACATAGTCGAAATATCTTACATCTTAGCGACAGTGGTGGCAGGTGTAACGGGTTTTTCATGTTGTGCTGGCAGTACGATGATAATCACTGAAGATGTAACGAGCACACCGATTCTGAACAGCTCGATTTTAGTTATCAGTATTTTTAGGCCCGGGTCTCATACAGAGTTCAAGAAGAACAGCGCGAAAAGACAAGGACCACAGGAAGATACAGATGTGGTCAGATACAGATACAGAAAGATGTGGTCCTTGTCTTTTCGCGCTGTTCTTCTTGAACATGGCATACCAACTCGCCCAAGCATCAGTCCTAACGAGCCTCATACAGAGGCCACTAATAATGCTTGAAATGAATAAGTGTTTCATAAATTTGTAATTTAAGGGATGAAGAAATGGTTGAGAACTTACGTTCCGAATAACCTAGAGAACGATTACCATTGCTAGTAACATAGTTGATATGCTGCTCTCATGATAGCTTAGATGAGATAAAGACGCCTAAGTATCTGCGGGAGTTTTCCTGTTTCAGTGGGGTATTTTGTAGGTTGTATGAAGAAACCTGAGAGTTAGTTCGAGATACATGAAAAACTTTACAATTGTCAGAGTTGAGTCATTTGCAAATCTTGACTCCATGCAGTTACTAAGTTAAGGTCTTATTGAAGAATGCCATTATCATCAGGTTTGGCTGTTTCGCGATAAATTACACAGTCGTCTGTAAAAAGTCCAACGGGTGATTTATTTCCGGTGGGTAAATTATTGATATAGATTAGAAAGAGTAAAGGAGCAAGAATGGGGCCCTGCGGCACGACAGAATAGGCATGAGATTATGTTCGAGTCGTTTTCGTTAACCGTTATGTATTGGAAGCAATTAGTAAGAAAAGTTATCAACCTTGCAAAATCATTACGGTCCAGGTAAAGTTTGTTCAATTGAAACAGCAGTAGACTATAAGACACCTCGTCAAAACTTTTAGAAAAATCAAAGGATATACAGTTGACAACACCACCCAGTTCAGGACCCTGTGAAGAAAGTGAGTGAAAAATGCCAGCTGCTTTTCACATCAGTAATGCTTTCTGAAGCCATGTTGAAAACTGTGAAAGAAGGAATGAAAATCGAGAGGGGTGGCAATTTGGGATGATATAATAAGCCCAAGAATTTTACCCGGAAGGCTGGTCAAAGAAATGGGGCGATATTTGTTAACCGGTTAGTCGCCATTTTTGTGTATTGGACTGCCAGAAAAAAAAAAACCAGAACACACCCACGTTACCCACGTACAACCCGCAATGTTATCAGCGCACAGCATCTTGCCGCGCTGCCAAGGTCTGCGCTGCATAAACGGGAAAGAAACTAGGTTAGCGCGAAGAAGCATTGTGCTGCGGCGGCCACGCAGGCTCATTCGTCCTCCCTCTGGCAATAGTGCTATGATTGTGCTTGGTTTCTAAGGGCCCATGCAACGCTATTTCGCTACGCCGGTCCATTTTCAGCACTCATGAGGAGTTTTTATGTCATTCGCTTCGAAATATTTTATTTTTTTCAAACTTTCAGGCGTTTTCGTTGTAAACAGGTTCTGGGGGAGAGAATTTAATCATTGTATCTGTTATTTCGCTGAAGATTGCATCGTTATAACCAGTTTATTTTGATAAAGAGACATAAGAAAATTGACAAATCAAAAACTTTTGTTTGTCATAAGAGATATATCGTTATGTCTGATATCGTTATATGTGAAAATGCCATGTGGCACAGGCTTTGCAGGACACTAATCAATGCCCCTCACATTTCACAGGAACGAAAGGCACTTGGAGATGACTTAATCAACAAAAATGCTGTGGACCTGAATTCTCTTGATTCAAGAGTTCGAGTTAATCAGGTGAGAAGAGTAATTTGTGTGGCCGGGCGGACAAATCATGTTACTTTTTCTTCGTGAAAATTGTTTGAAACTTTTAGTAGCACAATATACTGCCTATATTATTGCTTAAAATGCAATTGTTATGCAGTATATGTCTTTAAATTAGTGCTGTAATGTTGTTTGACTGCACAAAAAGGCTGTTGGAGGCAGCTACTTGCAGTGTAACTGACTTGAGTTGCTCCTTGGTGTTTGCAGTCTTGTGGAAGCAAAGATTTTCACGAAATCGACAGCACGCTGCCTTTGCGGCAGTGCGAATTAATATGAGAAGAACCGGCGCATGTCGAGCCACTATGTTCGCTACATTGCGTGTGGTTCACATACACGTTAAGACATTGTTGTCGGAGTTTTATTAAGAGGCTTGTTATAAGGGCCGTTACATGGATGTTTTCAGTATGACATGATAGAAGAGTTGTTAAGTATTGTTGCGCGAGTTTTTTGCTGCCATCGATGAACGGTAAAAACAGGAACAGCAGCTGTCTATGCTGTAGTGGAACACTTGCAGGACCATGTCAGTGCCATTAACATCAGTCATCGAGGAGTCAAACGTTATTTTTCTAATGTAAAATGGTTGTCTAAATATGTCGTGCTATTTTACAAAAAAAACATCATTGACCACACCGCGGTGGCTCAGTGGTTATGATGCTTGGCTGCTGACCCAAAAGAGGTGCGTTCCATCCCGGCCACAGTGGTCAAATTTTGATGGACGCGAAATTTTAGAGGTGCGTGTACTGTGCGATGTCAGTGCAGGTTAAAGAAACTCTAGGTGGTTGAAATTTTCAAAGCCATTCACTTCGGCGTACCTCATGGCCTCAGTCGCTTTGGGACATTAAACCTCTGTAAACCAAAACACATCATTGGGCACACACGAGTAACTGGTACATTTCAAGCACGAAAAGATTTATGCATGGCTGTGTTTGTGATGACAGGTCTTATTACTGCATGCATGTGATGCATATATGGTGATATGATGCTTCGTTACCCACTGAGCGGGAGGGGAAATATATTGACTGCATTCAAATTCTATTGCATTCTAATTTTTTTCGCACTTCGTTTCTTTTTCATACAGTTGCTAGCTGTCACTGGAATCACTTAGTCAAACGAGTGGATGGTAAGAATAGAATAGAATCAGACAAATTGAATTGTATTATAGCAGCTATGTGCCTTCCATCCACTGCTTAGAAACCAAGCAAGAGCAAAAGGCGCGGTTATTTTTTGCGGAACGAGCTCGTTGGAAAAAGTTAGCTCATTGATCTTTTTTTCCACTTGTACACCTGGTTAGAAATTTGTTATTATATTTAAAGTAGCACGTGGTGAACGAAATTGAAGAGCAGAAAAATAAAAGCCAAAAGGGCGCAACTTTATCATGTAAATCTCAAGTTATAGTGACCGACAAACTTTTAGAGATTGTTTTCTGCACTAGTAGCATGGCACTTGGTGTGTCTTTCCTACTTCTAATGCTTAATTAAAAAAATTGCGCTTCTAGTTTTGTCATTTTCTTATTTTTCAGGGGTGTTTATCGCCAATTTTATAGGTTTCAAATTTTATCCAAAGCGCATAATCTGCCTAGCGCTCCGCTTTCGAACCTGATGGCTTCAAAGACCAGAGAGCAATTTCTTCCTTGTCTCTTGCTTATTCCTTTACACATTCGAGAGACAAGTCTATTTGGCTGAAGTAAGGCTGCCATTCTCAGTGGTCAAGTGCGATTTAATCATGAAATTCTAAAACAAATGTTCTTTCACTTAGGGCTGACCCTAAAGGCAGTCCTCCATAGTGCAACCATGATGGATCTTTAGAGGTGTGTCCTCTAGGTTATGAAAATAACCATGTATTTATATGCCATATTTTACGGCATTAACATAGCACATAATCTTTTTCCTTAATATTTCTAAACTCAGGTTGGATTGCATAACTGCCACATGTCTGGCTGAAAATTTATTCCCCCCCTTGTATTGCAATATGCATTGCGGTGCTGCTGTTGGAGCAGAGAGTTTTAGCTTAGGAAATCTCTTTATTATGCAGAGTAACGTGTGACAGATATCATGTATACTTTTCTTTTTTAATAGCCAGTTCATTCATTTGACGCTTACGAACACCATGACGGATTGTTCTGCAGTGAAATGCCAGATTTTTTCCATTCCTCTCTGTTGTAATCACAGCAAGTTCTTTTTACCAAGCCACTATTTTTCAAGTTTGTGTTACATTTCTTGTGCTATCTCATATAATATTTAGTAATCAGCCCAAGAATGCTTTACAGCTAGACCTTTATTGCTTTTCTGCACTGAGACTCTCATTGAGCTTCATATTGGGTACTGTCGACGTGCATGTGTTTGAGAAGTGCTTTGATAATGTTCTCTTCCAGGGACTTGCTTACATGACCCGTAGTCCGAAGGCTCACAACCTGCTGAGAGCCCTCATTGTGAAGAACAAAGACAATAGCCTGCAGGACACGCACTCTGTCCAGCTGTCCTACGTCTCCCTCTTGTTGGAAGCACGCCGTATACCGGGATTTAGGGTATGCTGCGGAATATTTCTTGGCTGCAGTTACTGCGAAAACAAAACGAAGTGCAGTTTGTCCATTACGGTTATAGGGCTCCAACAATTGTGTTGCCACCGCCGATTTTTTACAATGTTTACACGACCGCTGTGACCCTGCCGCCTAAGCTAGAAAAACAAGTTTTAACTCGTTAGAAAGGGAACTTTTTGTGCTTTTAAACTGTTTGGATTGGCAATTGTAAATATTGTTTCCCCAAGTAGTGTGAGCAGAAAATAGAACGCATCAAACAGTGCTTTTGTTCAACCTGCCTGCCTTTGCCCATATTTCGGGAAAAAACTGCTGCACCGATAAGAGGTCTGCTTCTTTAGCGTTTAAATTGAATGCTAATCTTGGTAAATATTCTGGGAGTTTTTGGCTACAGTGAGAGATATTTGGAACAGACCCTTTGTATAAGGTCAAAAGTGACCAGTATGGTGAATATTAAAAGCTAAATAGCTTCAGGTCGAATTGTCAAAACACAAACAGGTCTAGCACGTTTATGGATCATTCATCTTTTGGTAAGTGTGGAAAATTTCCTTGAGCTAATAGTTTTTTTTTTCGTGGCTCAAAGTTGCCCATCATCACAAACACGCTGCGCACACAAGACTGTGCACTCAATTTAAACACTGCAAAGCCAGCTTTTTTATTCCTACAGTAAAAAATGAAAGTTAGTGTTTAAGGAAATGAAATGATGCAGTAACTGTCTGGCACATCTTGGTGCACACCCAAACCAACCAGGTTGTAAGGAAAGGGATAAAGGAGGAAGTGAAAGAGGAAAGAGGAAGAGGTGCAATAGTGGAGGTCCCTGGAATAATTTCGACCACCTTCGGAACTTTATCTTGCACTGACACTCCATTGCACTCGGGAACTTTTTGAGTTTCAGCTCCATTGAAACGTGGCCACCCTGGTCAGTTTCGAACCCGGGTTCTCCGGCTCAGTAGAAGAAAGCCTTAATGAGCGGAGTACCTGGCTCATTAGGGCGCTTTTTCCATAAAATGTAATGTGAGCAGGAAAGTAGAACAAAAGTATTCTTTTATGCACTTCGTAACCGCCATTATTTTTAGCATCAGTGCAATGAGCCAAAAACCGAGACCTGTTTAAAAGTAACTGTTTGTCATTGTAATGAGTTTAGAACTTGTGTTTTAATCATAAGCAGGGGGGTCAAAGAGATCGCACAAACATAGTTAAAATTGCCACTGGTTACATAAATGGAACTCCAGCTTTAATTAATGAAAGGCTTGAAGTTTTGATAAAGTGTTTACAATGCATTTATTTTTGCAGTCCCTAAATAATTTGAAAATTTGGATAATTCGGGCAACAGACCTCTGTTAGGCCATGGTGCTGGATGCTCATTTATTCAAACGCTGCTGCGATAGCAGCAGTTATTCGGAATGAGCTTCCAAAGGGGGCCTCGTTGAGGTACATTCGGTACAAGAGACTTTCAAATCATTTTCATCAAATTAACTACACCCACCGCAGGACAAAGGCCAATTAATCATATCCTATGCTTTATGTGGCCACCTTTTCTCGAGGGCCGGGGGTTAACTGGTGTTTTCAAGTAGGAGGTAGTGGCCGTACTACACCAGGGTGGCCATATCTTGTTCTTATGAGGGAGTGCATTGTTGGCTCTGGTCGCTAGGATCAGGCCGCACCCAAGGCTTCCATCTAGCCCTCCTTAACCCGGAATTGTAGGATGTATTGTTGCCCGTGCATGTTTGACATGCACATAATGACAAACACTGGAAGGCCTTCATCATTAACCTAAAAATATTCCGGATGCACAGTTAAGTTTTCTGACCTTTGCCGCCAATCCAGGGTGACTGCAGTTATCAGTTGCTCGTCAGCCACATTCTGCTGACAGCTTGTGTCCTTTCAGAAACTGATTGCTCCACCACAGATATATTTCTTTGCTCCTATCTGTGTGGTTTTCCAACATGCAATAATTGTGCGCTTGTATTATTGATATGCGCAACTCTATTTCTAATGCGTTGCTCTTTGAAAGAGGCTGAATTACTTGTCATTCATGAGCAGTTCTGCTTCGACACTCCTAGTGGTGCTTACATAGTAAAGCATTTAATGCAACTAGAAAAAGTTGTTGTTGCTTCATGATTTTTGTCTCAAAAGCGGACGGCAGAGCCCAGTTTGTTTACAAAATAAATTTTCATTGATGCAAATATTTTTTGTGGCGGAGGGGAATGCGGGGCGGAGCAGTTATTATTCTGCTGTTCAGTTCACGTTGACTTTTTTTCTGTCCATTCAGATTCAAATAGTTGAGGTTTTATTTGTTATACTTTGAAAGCTGCTTCGTTAGTATAAGTAAACCTTGTTATAAGGTAGTAATAAGAGTGCCCAAATATGAACAACACGAAGAAAAAAGTGCACCAGTTGTTAATATGGCGCCTCTCGTGAACATGTGAAACCTTGCCTTTGATATATTATTGCCCCCTAAAATAATAAATAAAAAGGTGATTGCTGAATTTTTTTTATTGAATTGTCAAATTATTGAGCTCTTTTACATACAGACGTTAACATTCCGCTATAATCCACCTGCACAGACTGCCCGTGCGTGTCTATTGCGATTATTAAATTAAAAATCTTTTAACATTAAAAATATCACCCTGTATGCAACCTTGTGGGCACGCAGGACCACCTATGGTTTAGGAGGCCAACTCGCCGATTGGGATGGTGTTGAAATTTGTAGTAGCATGTTTGTGGAGCACGGTGAGAATTCCATTCGGGATCCGGCTCGATCGATGAAAAGTGTGACAGCAGTAATGACTCAAGCCAGCAGCCTGAGAGCTGTCTGAGTAGATGATGTGCGATAGTTTGTGTAAGCACAAATTAGCTTGGGAAGGTTTTTTCCTATTCCTGCACTTTATAAATGATTTATTAGAGACTTACTAACAATGATTTGTACAGTTTCTTTTATATTACACAGCGGAAGTGACCATTCACTATAGTGCCTGTGTGTCTGTCTTTTCCTTTGTTCTGTCATTTGCACTAGATAAGATTAATGTGATGTCAGAATACCAACTAGCCCAACAAGTTCTCTCTTTCAACAGAAGTTGATTTTCAGAAAGGTGCAGTAAGGGTTTTTTCGTTGCTCTGTGTGTTGCAGTTCTGGGATGTGACTCCACCGAACGATCTGCTGCCACTGTTGGCTGAGAGCAGGCCAAACCTGTCGTTGACGCTGGCGAAACTTTTGCGGAACAGTTACTTCGACCCCATGGCTGACGAGCGGAATAATATAGAACGCTGCTTCCTGTTGCACTCGCTCAACCCTGAAGCATTCCGTGTTTTCTACAGGCTCCTGACAGACGTCGCACCCATAAAGCCTATCAGTGCGGATTGTTTTATTCGGCTCTTTTCTTTTTGTTCTTCTGATACAGCTGAGCATTTATATGTCAGATATTTGACAGCCTCATGACTAAATTACAGCTGCCTGGTGTACATCCGACAAGCTGATTGCTTGTTAATCTTAAGAAGCTTAAAATAACGCTGTTTTGGTCCACATACAGAATATGTCAGCTCCGGACATATTCGAGTTTTTGTTTATATCGAACGATCAGATGATTCCTTTAAAGATAAGAGGAAGACGTTAGTGTGTCATCGTGAGTGTTCGGCCACGATGCAGGTTGGGCAATGAGAAATGAAACGAAGATGCGCCTCCGAGTGCTGATTCCACAAAGTGATATGCAGTACTTAGTGTTATTCCTTCTGTGTATTTAGTTGGATTGTGATGAACCATCTGAAAGAACGCAGGACAAGACATCTCACATGCATTCTCAAATGAAAGAAGGTAAACCTGGTTTTTAATTTCAGATATCCTTGAGCTAAGTGAATATTGCCCTGAGACAAACAAGGCAGCCTTATTTTAAAGTGATCCTAGTTATACCGAGAGAAACTTCATTTGCTGGAACAATGCATATTGTAATTTAAATTAAACAATGAATTAAAGCTAAGAAGCTTGCTGTTCCTGTATGCGACAAATCATTTCAAGTGAGGTGGCGGTGTTAGTTTACTTTCATTGTGAACAGTCTGCAGTAGGTCAGATGTTAGGTTGACACCCAAGTACTTGTAAGGCTCAACAGATTTATCACTTCGCTGCTGGGTAGGTAAATGGCAATAGTTCATTGTGTTTTGTGATTCTCACAAGCTTAGTTTGTTTTAGCGTTAATAGCCCTACCAAATTAGGCACCATTCCTTTAATTATGTTTCTACGATAAGGTTTAAATAAGAAGCAATGGTTTATCACGTTTTGTCAGATGCACTAAAGAAACTTGCACACCTTGACACACACTTGTGCAAGCTTCTGCTGGTGCTGCTGCCGTTAGTTTTGATGAGGAACATCAACTCTATGTGAAATATAGTGTCTGATCCTATCCCTCACATAAATGATCATTGCCTCTGCATACAGTACCAACTTGAATCTGTGCCCTCACAGCTTGTTTATAATAAGGATCTGAGGTCATCAGTGCAATTCGCAAGACATTGAAGGATATAGTTGTATATATTTTCTTCCTTATACTTTCTTGCTCTCCCTCCGGTCTGTAACAAGGAAGTAATTGCACTCAAGTGCAGCTATAAGACTACAGAGGAAATCTGTAGGCAGTAGGTTGGGGCCACTTGAAAAAATGAAAAATAATAAGCCCGCTCTCACAAAAACTTGTGGGCGAAAAATTAGTGAAAGAAAAACAAGTGGAAAAAAAATTCACCTTAGTCTAAAAGTTGAGGACCGCCACCTATCCGGGGCAGTTGCTCTACCAGCTAAGCTATAACCAAAAACGCTAGCGGGTGGTATGTTGTGACGAGACTGGTCGATAAATTGAAATGAAAATGGTGTTAGTGCATTGTTTATGGGAACAGTCAAGGTGGATTAGGTTTGTAAGAAGGGTGTAATCGCTCATTTGCATCCACCCAAGTGCAGTTCTTCCCTGACCCTTTAATTTATGGTGGCCGCAGCACACATGCTTAAGGGGGAAGTGATTTTCAAATGACGAGAATCTCGAAAAAGACTCATTTTGGAAAACGCAATATTTTCTTCCTTCCTTCAAACTACTTCACACTACCTCAACCTATAGGTTGTGTAAAAGTTTTAAACATTTGGATCAACAGTCGTCTGAGTGCACATGTTTAAGACTTTCAGAAATGAGGTAGTCTGGAACTGGAAACAAAACAACTTGCGCATGAACCCAGCACTGTTTTTAGTTGTTTCAGAAAAACTCAGCGTCTGTCCGAGTCACTTCGCTTAGATGGCATTAAAAATGTTTGAACAATTTCAGGATATTTGTTGAGGAAATCTGGTATCAGAAAGCTTAGTTTGTGATCGCCATCGCCATATGTTGTGCGAAACACGGGCTTGGCGTTAAGTTTCTTGTAGATTATATGAACCATACTTCGCGTGATATCTTGCTTGAAATATTTTCTCTGTTAAGTACTAGTGTGAACTTTCCAAGGCTAGTTTATGTTTATATATTTGTGAATGGGCAATATTTTATTAAATTTAAAATAAGGTGTAGTGTCTTCCGGAAGTGTTAAATTTCCTTCTGCTCGCACTGCTCACTTTTGCAAAAAAGGCTATCTATGTTAGTCTTATTTGTATCAATAAGGTCTTTCTAATTGTATCCTGAAACATTTTCCCCGAAAACAGGTCAAAAGTGACTCAAAATTAAAAGAAAAGTTTTGTGACCATAATTAGCATAAAATCGCTGAGATCTTCATGAAAATGCCAGTTTTCTCAAAGCGTTTTTTGACCTTACTGCCCTTCTTGCAAAAGCATATCATGACAATGACTTCATGGATTTTTATGCCTTTTTTGTACTGTGTTCCTTGTTAAATTTTCTATATTTCCGAATTACTGCCTCATTTTGTCACTCAGTAACAAATTTTGCATGACAGTTATGAATGCACTTATGCATACATGATATATTAGTCTGTATAGAAATATACAGGCTGATAAAAATATTTGGAGTTTGTCACAGCCTGAACCTTTCCTTTGGTTAAAGTTGAAGAGTGACTGGAGGCTTCTACCATGTTTTGTTGCCATGAAGGGCGTTCTGTCAGTTTGAAAGTTCACTGAAACACATAAGAATTTATAATGTCAAGAATACTGACAATATTGAGAGGAAATCTGTATTTTCTCATTTAGTGCACTTCCAAATAAGTGTGCCAAATTTTATTGGTCTACGCCTAAAATATAAAAATTTATCCTCTGACACCCGCATCCCCCTTAATATAGTAGAAAATTCTTGCCGTGGTTGGCATTTATTGTTTCCCTCGGTTTTGTTTATTAATGTTCTAAATAAAACGACTACCGCCGCCACCACTAGGTTTGGTCAGATAGTGATTTTTTTAGGAAATTCGAAGAAAATTGCTATTTGCTTTTATTAATTTGAAAGCAGATGTTGTGAATAATTTTGGCACACAAAAACAGTTCACTGCAGAATAGGCAACTTCAGAGCCATGTGTGTTTGTAACACACAAGTTCATTGCATTAAAAATATCTCGCAGTGAAATTGTAAAACTCACCTTAAAAATTCTGAAACAGACCACTTCAGATGCATCAAAACTAAGGTCACCTTCTTGGTAATACAAGAATAATACAAGAAATACAAAATCAGCGACATAACAAATCAATAGTATTTGTTAATAAAACCCCAGAACAAGTAACTGCACATGTTTCAACAAAGACACCAAGAGCAACTGTGGAAAAAAAGACAAGCTGCACTACAAGGAAACCACTGACATTTGCTGCTCCGCATGTTGAATTCTAAATGTACCAATGTTCTCATGTAGGAACTGAGAAAGTACTTTCATGAGGAAGCAGCGTTGAGGTTTAACTTGCAAGAGGCAGAGTGTGGCCTGTGTTTACATTTTTTGTTTACAACAGTGTTTGCAATTGGCATGCCAGGCTAGAGAGACCTCAAGCTGTTGTGGACCCTTGCTGTCATTGGGGAAAATGTATTGCTTTCATTGTGCTCTCTTTCAGTGAATTTCTTGGTTGCCATATGCAAAGCGGTGCGACTGAACTGTTCACTGCTCCGTAAGATTGCTGCCGAGGAGAACAGTGATCCAGGAAAGAGCAGTGGAACCGAATGTGACCAGAAAAACATCATAGAACAGAGTTCGGTGCACATACTGGTGGAAACACTGGCAATCACATACAACAGTCTCTCTTTATGCAAGGAGCTCTGCTCTGATGTGAGTTTCACCGTCTAAATTAACTATGCATCACTTTTTGTGCCAGATTTGTTCTTTGTGCATCTCCAGCTATGATCTAAACTGGTCCAGCCTGTGGATAATCTAGTTACTTGTATTTCTTTCCTCAAGACATCAGCCTTTTTTACATTCGAAGTGACCCAGTTTCATAGAAAAAAATGATAATTTGTTTTCAAGAAAGGAAACGGTGCAGTAGCTGTCTTCTTGGTGGGCATCTAGACTCGTCTTGCAGGAAGGCATGAAGGAGGAAATGAAAAAATGAAGAGAAAAAGGCTTGATATTGTAGGACTCAAGAATAATTCTGACCACCTAAGGTAGTTTAATGTACAGAGATATCGCACAGCACACGGGCGCCATCCACGCTCCGCCTCATTGAAGCGCACCCGCCGCATTCGAAATTGGAAACTCGTGCTCGGGTTCAGCAGCTGAGCGCTCAACAACAGAGCCACCATGGCAGGCCCAGTTTCTTGGAGGTACTTCAAGAACAAAGTGAGGTCGAAATATCATCCACAGAATTGTGTGTATACTAATGTAAAAGAAACCTAGGAATAAGTATTGCGCATTCTTTCTTCTGGAAGCTTCATTCAGGGCTGGGGACACTAGAAAACATGGCTATTTACCATTGAGGTGTTTGACTTTGGTTTTTGTGGGCGGCCTTAATTGATACTACTCCTTAATTTTGCTACAACGTATATTCATGCCATTCCATTTGCTGCATTCTAGTGTCACTTGTCAGATATTCTACTAATACCAACGTATTGGAGAGGGGTGGAGACAAGATGAATACCATATTTACTCGCATGACAATCACACCTGCTCTTTTGGTTGTCAAAATGCAAACTTTTGCCAATGTACAGAGAAATTTATTAAACATTTACAGATTTTATTTTAAAAACTGAGAGATACGTCGATGTGGACTGTGTGGTCTGTGCTGGTGCATTGTACAGCAAGGCGCACATTAGTTACCTGGTATGGATCAAAAGTAGACAATTAAGTGAAATTAACTGGTCAGCTTCTTTATTTTTGATTTTAGCTGGCAAGTTTATATCGAGAATTTGAAGGCAATAAACGCTAAAAATAAGACCTATTTTTAAATTTGTTAAACCAGCATGTGGTTCGAAATACATTATGGCGAAAGTATATCTCTGAATGCCTACTGAGTTGGCTTTCCCGCAACGCACTTGTAATAAATTACGTCGCTTATGTTTTTATGCATTAAATATCCATATCAAGAATATATCTGACGCTCTAGAAGTTGACTTGATTTTGGCGACAATACCATGTGAAGCGATTCCATTTTTAAAAATACAGTGAGAAAAAGCCAACTCAAAGGGTTTCGAATGTGTATTTTTGGCGTTCGATAGTTTAAACCACATTGCCGATTAAAAAAAATTAAAAACAAGTTGCGCCTTCTATATCGGCAGCCTTCAATTTTGCAATATAACCTAGCCCTCTAATGTTAAAGTACATTTATTGGTTAATTTTAGATATTAAATAGTCGGTTTATCCATATAAGGTACATGTCAGCCTTGCTGTACAGTTCACCTGCCCAGACCATATTTCTCACATATTATTAAGATGACAACCTTTAATTGGTAAAAAAATTTCCTTCATGATTACTCGGTGTAATGAACGAGCAGTCTTCAAATTTTTGTAACTTTTCATAAAAGAGACCATTTCTTATACAATTAAGTGTAGGGCAAGATGTGCTTTATAATTGGATGCTTATACAAAACTGCAGAACAGCTCAGTTGCATCGCTCCTAAAAAGACTCATTGATGTACGCTTTTTGTGCCAGCCAAACCAAAGGCATGTGGCCTGTGCAGAATTGCAACATAGGTAACTGGCCTCTCGAAAATATGGCTGTATATAGTGAGTATGGCTTGGAATATAAAATGCGCCATGATTCTATACTCATAACAGGGAGAGAAAAGCTGCTGTTTAGTTACTTTTGCGAAGATTGATAATATTGACAGTGCACCGTAGCATTGATAGAAAATTGCTTGTTTACATTACAAACATTACAATATACCGTGGACACTCGACAAGACCGAAAGCTTATTTGTACGTAGAGTTCGAATTAATGGGAGCCTCTTCTTATACTCGATGTTGACCGTACCAAATCGTAAATTCGAGTAAGCTGGTTGTTAGAATGAATTCAGTTAAACAAAGATGTGTAATAACGCAAGATATGCTAATTATTTGAAAAGTACTATTTGATCTGTTAAAAAGAAATGTCAGTTCAAGTGCTCCTTGTTTTAAATGAAGGAGAGGAAGATCTGTTATTGAGGGGGTAAATTTCAAACATTTTGAGTACAGTACAACCCCGCTGTAGTAAACTGTGTAATAGTAAAAACTGGGCTACAGTGAAGTGAAGCTGCATTCCCATTTCGCCTTCCATAGACGACAGTACACTGTTGATTTCTTATAGTAGAGATTTTATTTAGGAAACGGCTATAGTAAAGATTGTCTGGCTGTGGCGATGTATTTCCCATGGAATGATGACATCGCGGCACGCACGAAGTCTAGGATCGCAAGGGATACAGATACGGTAGGTTGTCGGGCAAGTTGGTTTCTATAAGCCATAACTACAGCGCAACGAACGGGACGTAGAGGAAGGACACAGGCAGGGACACAACGCAGCGCTGTGTTGTGTCCCTGCCTGTATCGTTCTACGTCACGTTCGTTGCGCTGTACTTATTGGATATAGATACGTTATACAATGAAAACGGCGCTTTTGGCGGTGGCTTCGTCATTAAGCTTTACATGAGAGAGGAGAAGCCAGTTTATCAAATACCTTGAGGCGGTGAGGCCCTGAAAATGTAGAGCTTGCTATGGATGTAGAAAGAAGGTGGCGCATGTCGCTAAGAAAGCCAGTGAAGGTGCAGTAAGGAGCAAAAAAGGGGTGAAAAGGCCATGCGTTCGTAGCACGGCGGCGCAAAGCACTGGGAAGCGGTGGCAGAAGGTAGAGGCACGGCGGCACTGCGCAGACGGTTTTTCCGCGCTTGACTGTGTGGCACGCGTTTTTTAACTACGGTCTCTTCAATAACGTGAACGGCGAAACAAAACACGCTCGAGCAAGTGCTGATGTCTTCTGCCTCTGAGGCTATGTCTCGCTATCGAAACCGAAATTCGAAGGTTCCACAAGGTTGCCTAACCCACCACTGCTGCTCTAAAAAAAGTGCTCAGTGTACCTTTTAAGCATTCGTAGAACGTGGCGCACAGATGCCATGATTACCGACCGGCAGGCTAATGTCCGATCAGTTCAATTTTTCATATCTCCTCCTAGCATTGGAAAATGAAGAAGAAAAAACTGAAAGCGAAGAGCTGGGGTTTAAAGAACCAAACGAGATGGTGCAGCTTGTCCAGGAGCGCCTTCTTCAATTTTTGGTCGCAGGTTCAAAGCGTCGGTTACATATGGCCTATGACACGGTAACAAAGGAGTTAACTGTTGAGGGTTTCTACTGTTTTGCAGTACGTTATGCAGTACCCAGTTCAGGTATATGAAGCAGTTTGAGTGTCTAAAATTTGGCTGGTTAAAGTTTTAGTACAGAGCCATCAACCAGCGGTTTGCTTGGCCTTTAACTAATGCTGTGAACCAAAGAGCAAGTTGTTACTTGTGTGCCTCAGTTTGTGCCGCTTTTTACTACTTTGAACTTCCGTGGGCCATCTACGTTTCTTTAAATTTGTTTGAGCCAATCGAAGTTTTGTCGGAAGTTCACGAATGCGGCTTCGTCATATGGAAGTGAAAAGAACCCGCACTTATATGTCATCTGTACAAAAAATGAAACTTCACTCTTCGGACCTCTATCGAGATGTGAGACAATTACTGCATCGCTTCCTTTCCTCAAAAACTAATTTAGGACTTCTAATTTCAATATAGAAGTGTTTTTTTTTTCAGATAAAAGCGTGCAAGTCTGTTTGTCTCTATTGCCCGTGAGTGGTAGTAGAAGCACTGAAGCAAAACGTAAGCAGACAATAATGGTACTCTTGCTCAAATTCTATGAAGTAAGCATTAATTGTGAGGCTTTTCTCTGCAGTGCTTTATTTTCTATGCTGTGAACTACTCTTGTTTAAAAAGGCCAGCTGACAGGATGATGGTATTATTGTCTATTGGCTATAATGGTACTGAGTTACAAAACAGTGGTCTAGTCGCAGTAGCTGAATGATTAGGGCACATGATTGCTGAACCCAAGGATGCGGGTTCGCTCCAGGCCACGGCGGCCACGGCAAAACACAAGGAGCCCCTGTGCTGTGCGATGGTAGTGCACGTTAGAGAACCCCAGGTGGTCGAAATTAATCCGAAGCCCTGCACTGCGGCGTCCCTCATATCCCATGTCGCTTTGGGACGTCAAGCCTAAAATATTATACAATATCACAAATGAGTGGTTTGTTGGTCATTACTAAGAGCGCACATTGCCTAGCTAAGAAGCTGTTTTGCTGACATGCAGTCACTGAAAACATGCGAAAGCATTGTGAGAGTGAGAATGTTGCCAGCGTGACCAACAAAAAGCTGCAATCGCGTGGCCAGTCATTTAAGAGAAAAAGCTGAGAACCTTCAATTTGACAGTAACACCTCTCGTAGTGGAACATTCTGTCCAAAACCAGTGCTTTGGGAGAAGTTTCATGGCCATGAGGAGTCATCAACATGGGGTGCTCGATTCCTGCCTCATAATTTGAAAGCATTTGTTTGATTTGAAAAATTATTATTCATATTTGGTTTTCAATCTCTCTTTATGCTATATTTTGTTGTTTTTATGTCCTCCTCTTCTCTTCTGCCTCCTTTTTGCTTGTTGCTGGAAGGAGCTGAAGGAGCAGTGGAAGTACCTTGTGGCCATCATGAAGAAGTCAATGAATGAGTTGTTCCCTTTGACTGATGTAAGTTTTGCTCTGCGGTCTTTCATTTAACTTTGTAATATAGCCGTGGATTTCACAGTTTCCATGCTTTTCGTAACAATCGTCTTTTGTTCACGGAGCACGTGACAAAATTGTCTGTTTTGGTGGCGTAGCGGATTTAAAGTTGTGAAATGAACGGCTGTGAAGGCACTGCAGAGGGGGCACAAACGAAAGACAAAATATGCTCTATGGCTATATGGGTGACTTAGTGATGCATTGTTAGGGATTGGCGCAAAAGCCATGGCCGTCTTTTGCATTGTTCCTTAAAAATGCACGCAATGTGTGCATGCATCTTCGTGCGGTTTGAACTATTACGCAAGAATGAAATAGAACCAGAGCCTATGAGGAAAATAAAATATTTTACACGTTTACTTCCCGCTCCCGTGTGCAGTTAGCATGATTCGTGTTCCTGAGTAAAGGGTCTAGCTAAGCATATGTTCATAAATGAGTTGCAAAAGAAAACTTTGCTGAAAAATAGAAAAGTATGACATACGCATGCTCACATTTTGAGTTGACCCAGTTACGTATATGCATCAAGCCTAATGGTCAATGTGGCTGGTGAACAAAAGTTGCTCTTATTAGAGTGACAATCAGAGTGGCGGCAAGTTACTGCATTGTGCCGGTTGGTGCTGTCGGCGCATGTGCATTGGCAGCTACCAGCTGCGGTAAGTGGTAACGGTAGATGATGTAGAGTATGCTAAAACTCTCTAATAAGAAACTGGCAGCTGTTGTCATTTGCTTCTACTGTTACCATTTGTCACCAAGATACACCGAGGAGTACTTGAAATTAAACTCTGTTCGGCAGAAGGTCCTCTGTAACAAAGCGCAAACTAGCTTGTTAGCCTCCTAATTGAGTTCATTTTGACCGAATGTTCATTGTAAATGAATCCGCTGTAAATGAAGTGTAATCAATGAGATAGGACGACCAACCAACTGATTCAGATCAGTGTGTTATATATCATTGGCCATTGAAACTAAATTCGTTGCAACATGATACCATAGTCTTGTGCATCACGCATGAATTGCTAGTCTAATCGTCATAGCTATCATCTCTCCCGAACTGCCCAGGAGACTCCTGAATTTTGACGGACCCTCCCAATTGTACGAGCAGGCTCTTATTTCTCCCAAAAGTTGTCCTTCACATTCTTGGGAGTGTTTTTTTCTAAAAAAATTGCTAGCACGTGCTTTTTACCTGGCCGAAGCCAAATTAAATTTTTTCCTTATTTATTGTGTTTCTATCAGATTTTATTGTTCATTTTTAAGCTGTTTGCCAATTTTCTCGCGATCTTTGGAACATGTTGCCAGAAAGTGAAAAGCAGACAGAGAGGGTTCGACACCGAGGACATGGCTGCCACCTAAAACAGTTAGCGTCCTTTGCGAGGAGGATAAGAGGAAAGATGCAATGCGTGGCCTGTGATACCATGTGGATTGGTAAATATACGCATCGTTGAAACTGGCAGGATTACACGCATGCACTCTGCAAGCCCGGCACCCATTTTTGAGCCTTCTTCGTTTTAGGGTTGATGAAATCCGTAGCTCTTCACACAAGTTAGAATGCGAAGTGAGAAAAGCAGCGCTCGCTGGTGGCCGACATTGCTGCATGTACGGTCCATGTGCAGCTTCAGAAGGAGTTCACCATTTAGAAGTGGCGCGCCGTAAGCTCTCGTGGTGGTCAGCGAATCTTGCCAACGAATTATCTCTAGACGCTCGCTACCATTGCTACTTCTAACGACACAAGGCTCAAGGAGAAAGGAGAAAACTAGCGCTGGAGGCCACAGGGGCATAACTTGATTCTGCAGAACTTGTCTTGAATGAGAGCCACCGTTTGCAAGAATTTTTTAAAAAACCTACTGCAAGAATTATTTGCAATGAGCAAAGTCTTGTATGCCAAAGTCACTCTGCAAATTGGCAAGTTAACCTTTGCAAATATGCGCTTCATGTTGCACTCGTACACTGCTGCTCAACCCCTTCTCCCATAAATGACTTCTGAATTTGGACATAGGCAGGTTCACAGGAATGCATCGTTTAATACTACTTTTCCTGTTGTCCTCTTTCATTGCTGATTGCATGCTACCTCGCAGCTGTGAAGAATCAGTCCGGATATGTGTTAATCAGGAATAACAGGCATTGTTTTTTTCGTAGCCAGAATAGAATAAAGGAACTCATAGCTCTCTGCTTTCTTGCATATATGCACAAACTCGAATTAAGGTTGTCTTGTGTTGATAAATTAGCGCATTCAAACGACAAAAATGCTATTTTCACTGAAAACGGATTTTATATAAGCTAGAAACGGCCAAGAAAAACGAAATAAAGGTGTCTCCACACGCAGCCGTTCAGCTAGTAAGCTGTGGTTTGTTGATACAGTTTTTTCGTGCAGATCTTAGAGGAAACGCTACGTGCCAAATCACTTCTGGATGGCGATGTTGGAGTCCTTTTCAGTGTAGACATCATGAGTTTGATTCGAATGATACGAAAACTTCTAAATACAAGTTTTTCAGCAATAAAAAAGGAGTCACTAAAGCTTATGTTATCAATCTATCACAAGGAATTATAGAAATTTGATTGTTTTTTATTTTCTTCAAAAGACTTCAGTGCCACTCGGTGGGGGCTGCTTGACATCTGACCAGAACTGTGCATCCCAGATGGTGAACAATGCCAAAGTTCTGACCGCAAGTGGTTAATATCAATTTTTTTAATTTGGTGCAGTTGTCCGCTATTATTAGGGATTAACTGCGATGAAAAAAATTATGTACACATTTTCTGAACGCTTTAGCTTCTAATTATGTGCAGTAGCTTGATTGTTTTCGGAAAATATTTAGGCACTACCAAACACAAGCTTGTTTACAAGGGAATGTGCAAGCAGAATAGAAGGTCTCGAAGGTGTAGTTCGTTCAAGGGCTGCTTTATGTATCATGTAAAGTGGTAGCGCTAAGCAACAAAGACGAAAGAGACACGACAACACAGGACAAGCACTGAACATGCAAACAGAATTTAAGGTCACGAAGCTGTAGTTCGTTCAAGGGCAGCTTTATGTATCATGTAAAGCGGCAGCGCGAAGCAACAAGGACGAGAGACGCGAGAACAAATGACAAGCACTGAGCAAGCGAGTTCAGTGCTTGCCCTGTGTTCTCGTGTCTCTATTTCGTCCTTGTTGCTTCGCGCTGCTGCTTTCCATGGTGATTCACTGACTAGCCCGCACGAAAATATTTATCACCTTTATGTATGTAGGATAGGAGTTCTGATTGGTCTTCTGTGATTTAAGTTACTGTGACTTCAGTGACGGGTGCAAAACAGTGAAGCATGCTTGTGCACATCATATGTGATGTGGAGTGCATGAACAGCTGTCTATTACTGCTGCAGCATTGTTAGTTGATGTGATGCCCATGCCATGGTGTTGCTCACAGCTCCGTTCGCTGAACTGGTGTGACATTGAAAATGCGAGCTTGGAATGCATTGATGGGTTTCATTCCGTTATAGTTTCACCTGGGCTTGTGTGCATTCTTTTGGTAAATAAAAACCACTGCCTAAAAAATTCTAGCCATGTTTTAGGGAGCTTCCTGATTCCCATTGCATGATTATATTTGTATTTTTCAAAGAATGTTTCAAGCATTTTGTCCAGAAGAATTCAAAAAATTGACGCCTTGAGGTCCCAAACTGTTTACCTCTACATCTGGTACTTATAAATTTAAGTAGCTGATGTGGCAGTTAGCAGTTATCCATGGCTGTGCATGACAAAGCATTGAAGCAGGTGGTACCAGTACAGAGTGTGAACCATTATAAACTACAATCTCTTTTTCATGAATGAGAGAAGCTGCATTGTTGGCAGCCAAATAAGCAGTATGGAAGTGCTTTTCATCCTTGCACTGTTTTTCATAGATATAAACCCCGAGTTGCATCGTTTTTTAAAAGTTACATTTGATTTTTCTATTTTTTCAATTTTCTTGATTGTCTGATGGTGCAACACAGCTTAGATTTTTGTCATTCAGTTTTAGTGAAATAGCTGGAAGGATTTTAGGCAATGTGACAAAGGCCATCAAATGCATTTTTAAAAAGAAAATATCCAAAGAAGGCTCTCATGCCGTAAACATTTAGGAATTCATAACCTCAGGAAAATTCAGAATTATTCCTCAGGTTTCTTTTGATTCTCGCTACTTATTGAAATGCTGCATGGAATGCAGAATAACGCTATAGACCCAATTTGCCTGTCGGAGCGGCACAGTGGTTCGGGCGCTTCGTTGTTGAGATCGAGGACATGGGTTCGATCCTCTCCACGGCGTCCAAATTTCAATGCAGACAAAGTTGCCATTGTATTCTGCGATGTCATTAAAGAACTCCTGGTGGTCGAAATTGATCTGGAAATCTCCTATACACTTTGGGTGTCAAACACCACACACAGTCTAAAAACGTAGTCTTGATCTGCTTTAATTGTGGAGTTGAGAAGTAAGGAGCTTGGCCTTAACTGCTTCCTGCAATAATGCATTTTTTGCAAAATATAGCAGCTCTTTTTTGTTATTTTTGATTCAAGTAACGTGTAGCGTCCTGTGCATTGCAGGCAGTGGCAGCGCAGTGAAGCAAGATCCATTGTTCTCTCTCCACACAGTGCCTCAGCATGAAGATCTCTGTGCTAAGTGTTGCTAGCTTGCTGCCATCCAGAGAGGTTGGTAACCTGGCAATGCGCTGCCTGGTGATGCTTCGAGGCTTCCTCACTGTGCCAGAGGCAGACACACCCATGCTTCTCTCCATAGAAGCCAAAGCATGTGTAATGTTCTTGTGCAATATGCGTCGTACAGCTGATGTTCTCGGTATGGTGACTGACTCTGTTGGAAAGTTAAAGGTAAGTTTAAAGCGCTGGCAATGGATAAAGGCGAGTCAAAACTATAGCTTATGGTGGT
The DNA here is from genome assembly GCF_052857255.1 of Amblyomma americanum. Classification (NCBI taxonomy): domain Eukaryota; kingdom Metazoa; phylum Arthropoda; class Arachnida; order Ixodida; family Ixodidae; genus Amblyomma; species Amblyomma americanum. The sequence goes on along the minus strand of NC_135497.1, from coordinate 431,931,220 downwards.
GCCGTCTGGTGCATGGACGGCAACTACCGAATTTACTCGCGTAATTCACAAATCATGCGAGTAAATACAGTATTTTAGCTTCAGCTTGCATTTCAGTCTAAAAGCTAATGTACCATGCCTGATCTGCACCTGGTCCTGTGTGCCTTTGTTTACACTTCTGGTCTTATCTCGTTATGTGCTCTTGTGTTCTTACTTCATGACATGAATACAGTGAGTGGGCATATTGCTTAATTGTTTCTCTGCATGTATGTGTACATGTTTGTAACAACTACGCGTCGGGGAACCTCACTGGCACACTCTTGGATCATACGATTTCTGATTTATGTGTTTTAAATGAGAAAACTGAGATAAAATGCATATCTTCTGGCTAAAATGATTTTATAATATGTGTTTTGATATATGTCGCGTTTTTGCAAATTTGGTTTGGTGGTTCATTTTACAACCAGGAGAAGACACAGTGACCGACGTATGAGTGGGCAGAACAAAGTAGGAAAGCAGGCTGGCTGCTTAGCAGTTTTCCTGATGATTGAGTCTCATGGTAATGCTAGCGCACACTCGGTTTTGCAGTGGTCATGCGGGCATAACTTTGATGCCTGCTGGAGCCTGCCCATGTCAAGGAATGGCATGGGTGTTAGGCATGCACAACCTCAACAGCATTGTGACTTGCAAGCTGCTAAGTGCAACCTAAATTGAAGTGAATGTATGAACGGATCAAAAATCCTTAAAAGTTAACGACAGTGGCATGCAAGGCATGTTGCCAGCAGCTACCCTCAATCAGGCTGCCGCTGGAATGAATAAACTGCAAATTTCTTTCTGAAATAGAGAGAATGGCAATGAGTATAAAAGTGTACAAGCTAAGTTTACCACGCAGCTGGTCAAAACTTGAGCCAGCAGCACCTGAGGCAATTTTCGAATGTGAACAAATGCCGCCCCTTTGTGTACTAGCAGATGGATAAACATGCAGGACATTGCTTGTACAAAATCCTTCACTTGGCATTGTGTGACGCCAGTCTTCTGTACGCTATTCCACTCCTGCTTGGAGTATAAAAATAAAGGCATGTTACTGTAGTAGTACCACCTTCCCGTCTTTTTCTGTATGGTGTTTGCTCTATTCTTGAACTAAGGCACCAATATGATGCACCAACTCACCTTTCGGTCAATCCTTTTCAATGAATGCACTTTCATTCGAATCTTGATTCATGTAATCTTTAAAAACTGCCTTCAGTACAAGTTTTCTCATGATTTTAGCTAATAAAACGAGGTTCTGTTGTTATTAAGGCAACATGTTTTAGTGGAGCGCGCCTTTAGATATATCGCATAGTACTTTACAGGTGAAAATTTGGACCCGTAGACCTTTCTGGCCGAAATTAAAAGTGTTATATAATAAAACTTGATGTCCAAAGACTAGCAAGTGTAGGAGGAGCAAATGTAATTAGCAAATGTAATTCATCAAGACCAGAAGATCAAAGTTCCGTGCCTCCTTTATCAGTTTTTTATGATTCCAAATGGAATCGTAGGGACTTGCTGATTGTTGCAAAATGCTTTGTGGGGGCCTACTTTGAAAACTTGATATCATCTGCTTTAAACGGCGCTTTCCTTTGCGGAACTATAGATGTGTGTCCAAGCTCTTACTAGGAAGATATGAGAATAATGTGGCACATAGTTTGTACATCTGTTGTTATTTTTTCACTGTGCATGACTAGGTGTTTGGTTCCTTGTAAGAGGAATTCTATGTTGGCTGAAGACAAGCGCTGTCTGTTTGGAGAGGTGTCATGTAAGAGGCAGGGCGATGGTGCTCCTAGTATCCAGATTTCCAGCCTTGTGCTATCATCTAGCTTTTTGCATTGACAGAAACTTTGTAATGCAAAATTCTCCGATTGGGGTGGCGCAGAAGCTTTTGTAGTATTCATATAGTCAAGTCGCTCCTTGCGAGATGGGTATTGTGTTTATGCTTTATGCCTTGTTCAGCAGCATCAAGCTGCCTCCACAAAAGGAATTTTTCTGTGATGCTGTTTTAGGATGCACAGCACGAATTGAATGGCGTATTGGTAGGTTTTTCGAAGATTGAAACCTGGGTGTTTTCAACCTTCAGCATAGTTGCATTTCCACTTGGTTCTGTGTAGTCCTGTTTTAAACTTTCTGCCATGGGTGGTATTAGCAGATGTTCTGTGCATTCGTGTTTTATTTCGTCTTCGGGTTTGTACAATGAGTGATCTTACTTCTCTATCGGATGAATCAGCACGTGTTGTTGGCAAATTTGAAACCTATTCCTTTCCATACTGAAAAGTGCTTCGCAGAATGTAGAGATCTTCGGAGGAAAGAACATTTATCGTTATATACAGTCTCCATCAGAAACGGCATTTACACTACAAAAGTAGTCACAGGTAACTCAAATGTGGCTGGACAGGGCCTCTACGTCCTACTAATTTCGTTTAGAATGATAATTTTTTGCGCAAAGTTTTAGCACTTGTAAATGTGTTTTAGCGAAATTATTTATTTAAAAGTAGACTCGTGAAGCTTAGTTGTACACTTTGACAGGATTGAATAAAACTGAAATGGTTCCCTTTCTTCTACGGGATGCAAGAGAGGAAGTGATGCCAGCCGACAGCAACATCAAAGCATACACAGTTTCTATATCTCTTTCCTACCTACTTACATATGTCGGTCAAGTGAAAGGCCGCTAGAATAAGTTTATGAAGTGCTAAATGTTTGAACTACTGCAAAAACAGTCGACTTCTATGCCCAATTGAAGACTGGTGGCTTCTAAATTTAGTGATTCCATTTGCAAAAACTGGGGCCTGAAAGTGTTAGGAACATGGGAGTGTTGTGCCGCACTGCAGAGCCAGCAGACTCCAATCAAGAGCCACCGGGTCCGCTTCTGTGTGGCAGACCAGCAGTCCTGCAATACTGAGCTGACCCTGCAGGTGCTGCGGTTCATGTTGGAGTCTCCACAGCTACAGATCATGGTGCTCAAGAGCCACACTGTGCCCCTATTTAACACATGGAGTACACTGCTTTCTATAGTGGTAAGTGCTGTCCTCCCCATCTCTTGGCGATGTCAGTCGTGTATGAGTGCCCTGTTTCCGCAAATAAAGTGCAGGTTTCATTTTGTGGCATCATCTGCTCTAGACCACGCCACGCATCATGTTCAAAACTAGGGTACTGAGGTTGCGCAATTTTTTTTCACTGTTTTTTGGGTTACCTATCAGCTTAACCACGAAGGTTTTGTGCTATGAGTATAAAAAAAAATTTCTTCACGGGTGTCGACCTTCGAGGTTAACCTCAAGGCACGCACGAGAAGGAGGGCGGCTTGAATCGTTGTGATAGAGTAGGCAGTTGAAGAATCGTGTGGTGTACTGGAGAGAAAATAGGGCAGGCAAGTGCATAACTCTGTTATGTGAAGCATGAAGAAATGCGGCAGCAAGAAGCTGAGGCAGTGCAGGTACTGCTGCGCGAAAAGCCGCTCGTGTTCATGTGTGAAAGAATGCCTTCCCATTAACAATGGGGACATTGAAGACGATGCTGTATTCACGCATAGCACTCGGTCATGATTGGCTAGTATATTTTGAGCTTGCATTATAGTTGTAATATTTCTTTTTATTTTTCTGAAGGGTGGAACTGTCTCCCGGGGTTACTCTCATGCAGATATGGTGCAGATATGTTAAGTTACGCATTGACATACAGCCCACAGAGCATGCTGTGCTGATCTGACATTTGCCTGTATCAGAGCCGCAACACTTGTGCGATTCAGGAAAATGTCCCACTGCACTGTCCTGTTTTTGTTGCCCAATTTTCTGACAGCCTGAAGAATACCAGCGTTGATTGCATGCAATTTTTGAATTGGCAGTCTTTTTAACCTTTGTAAACTCTAATGGTGCTTGAAGACTTCATATTTTGGTAGCCCGTGCAGCGCCTTCTTTCTTGATGATAGGATGATGTCAACAGAACAATATTTTGCTTTTCAGCATTGTATGTTCACTGGAGATTTGATACTGCGCTATTAGGGGACATATACACGTTTTTCAGAGCACCCGTTGGTGCATACCAAGGGTGCGGCACCCTTGATTGGGTGCACATTGGCTGCTGGTAATCTGAGGATGTACTGCTGGGGAGACACGTCTCCTGGATTATGGCGTGTAAGCGCAATGTGCTAGCAGCCGCCTGGTTTTACTAGCCTACTTGAGAGAACTTGAGTCAAATCTTTCACATATAGTTTGGTCTGAAACTACTGGCCGATAAGCAAAATATGTGGTTTGGTTGCTATTCATGTGTACAACGGAGATTTTTCCCCAATTTTACATACTATGACACAGCCGTGAACTGCAGAAACATGGGACAAGGTGAGTGGGTGAAGCAAGTGGTAACTAATGAACTGCAGTAAAAAGTTCATCATGTAGAACGAAATAAAACACTTTAGTGTTCACCGAGAAACAGCTATTTGCAGCGTCCAGGCTTTGGCGAAGTGCCTCAGCTACTTATTTGGCACTCCTCACCACGATGGTCTTTTGAACTTGTAGCTTGCTGAGGCAACGTTCCAAAATCTACTTTACTTTGGCTTGCCATGTCTCCCGCTTTGTGACAATCTGAACGGGCACCGAGATTTATGCATCCTCGTGTTCATCCAGTAGTCGGCTTTTGTTTAACTTGTCTAGCCTGAGGTCACTTAGCTGAGCGAGATGCCTGGCCTGGCCTTTTTCTATTTATTTTCTTAATTTCTTTAAAGTTCTTCTTAGTCGCTAGCAGAGCCTTTTCACAAAGTAATTTAGCAACCTGGTGATGTGATTTCCCCTACCCACAAGTTGAAAAGAAAGGTATAATTTGCGAAAGTATTTGGCTGTGCAATAGAGCACAAACCGCTGACCCTTCTTCTGGCGACTGAAGCTCCTGTGAAGTGCGACCACACCTTCATTGTGGCCGTTTCTGTGGTCTTGTAAACAGAAGCTAACCATTTGGGCTCGTCGACCGCTGCCTCGAAGGCAAACTTTCGGCCTCGCTTTAATATACTCAGTTTGTGGTGGGAAGGACTGATGTGTCGTCACGAATGGTGATAGAAACTGGAGAGGTTTTTCTGTTGCGCTCAAAGAAAGGCCTAAAGGGATTCAGTCACGGCGAAATCCTGTTCTCGTGTGCACGGTTCCATGTGCAGCAGTGCACCGACCTGATACTATATGTTTCCACCCACCCAAACTCGACCTACCCAATCCACGCAAATCGACCTAAACTCAAACTATAGAACTCTGAGCTAGTCAGTCAGAAGCTGTACCTGTCACTAACTCTCCGACTTGATGTTGCTGGCCTTTCTTTTCCAATCGCAGACAGAGAGTGTAGTGCTACCAAAGAGGGAAGATATTTCTGGGCCAGATGCTCTTATCTATGCAGAAGGCAGACCTTCTGCATGTTCTGATAATGAGCTGGGGCTGGAGTATTGTGAACACTGTTTCTCATGGAGATGTCTAGTGCTCATAAAAGAGCCAGACGTCAATGAAATGTGGGTGACAAAAGTTGAGCAATGGCTTCTCAGATATTTGAAAATATTTACTCAGTGTTGCACTAAGGACCTCTTGCTCAAGTTACCGAGTTTTCGCTTGTCTTGTCCATTCTTCATCTTGTCCTGTGTTTCTGCGCTACACCCCTGTGTCAGCGAGCTAGCTCAAAATTTTACTGTGCTCAAATAAATATGCTATTCTTGGCGGTGGGATGCAATATGATTGCCATGACTCTCTGCATAAATGCATACTTTGTTAGTGCCATAGGTTTTGCAACAGCTGAAAGGGGACCATGAGAAAGAAAAGCTTGAGACATCAGCCTTGCATCTCGTGCTTCTTTTTGATGATGTCTCTTTTTGGCTAATACCAAAGCTGATTTGGAGCCAACTAGCATAACTGCAGCTACAGCCCCTTGTCGATTTCTTCAGTGTTTTTGTACCAGAACTTCCCTCTGAGGCTGCATAATTACTTATTATTGGTACAAAATACAGCCGGGAAACGCAGTAGCCATGGTTTAGTATGGGCCAGTGTTGTTCCATAATTTCTCTGCTTGTCATGAGTGTTGTAAATAGTGGCGGGTAAGAGCCTAGGAATGAGCACTGTGATGAATTTAAATACACATTCAGAGACAAAACTTTTTTATTTAAACTTGTGAAAAAACTTTGCCAGGGTATGTTGTCAGTAATTGTTTCACTCACAACTGGTTCATCAAGCCTTTTTCTTGAGCATTGCTTTTGTTGTGCTCTGTTTTTCTAGGACTCTGTGCAGGAGTTTCTCTGTGCCTCCAATAGCAGAATGCTGATCGAAGTCACCATGCTGACAGCCTATGACCTCTTCCTCCTTCTCACCTACGTCCTGCATGGACAAGAGCACCCTGTACATTGTGCTGAACCCACCCAAGCTTGACATTTTGCTACTTTGTACAGATTTGTCTAGTGTGCTGTTTATACAGAACACAAAATGCTGAAAAAAAATCGTTAGCATGTTCAGTCTCTGAATGCAAAAAATTGAGCTGAAGTGCTTCTTGAGATAAATCTAAAAATGATCCCCTCTGTGGAATAATAATAATAAAAATAATGTGGAATAATAATAATATTAATAATAATAATAATAATAATAATAGAAAAAACGCTAAGGCACCCGTGTGCTGTGCGATGTCAGTGCACGCTAAAGATTCCCAGGTGGTCGAAATTATTCCGGAGCCCTCCACTACGGCACCTATTCTTCCTTTCTTCTTTCACTCCCTCCTTTATCCCTTCTCTTACGGCGCGGTTCAGGTGTCCAAAGATATATGAGACAGATTCTGCGCCATTTCCTTTCACCAAAAACCAATTATCCCCTCTGTGGCCAATCTGGAAATTTACGGGGCAAATATAGGCTTTTTGGAGTCTGCAAGCACGCGTGAAAACCAATGGTGTTAATGAAGTGCTTGGTACATGCCAGATAATAGTGGTGATGACAGGAACTGTGTAAAATGTAAGCTTTTTATGTATTCACGAATGCTTTTCCACATTTGTGCTCGCTACTGCATAGATGACCAAATTTGCCCGAGTCTCTAAATAGTACAAATGCTGAGCAGCTATTCTTGCCAAACTGGCATCATTCCTAAAGGCAGGACATTGACATAGACACAGGGTATTGTGGCGATGTTGCATTAATTGAGGGAATTAAGTGAACTTATCACCAGCTTTTCTACTAGTGAACGTAATGACAATGATGGTAAAGGTAGTAACGAATGGGTGCTGCAGAAGATTGTTTCAAGGTGCCGATTTGACAATAATTATTATTTTCCACAATTTGTTAAAGGCTTTGAGTGTTTCCTTGCGCATGCATCTCATGAAAACAACAGGATCTTGAGCTTGATTGTTCTGGTGGTGTTGTGTAAGGTTTACACTTTTCTGTCTAGCGGACAGTTGTTTAAAAAGAAGTCTTCCATTTAAAGAGCAAATCTGCATTGTCATCTATTACAAGGCTACCTGCAGTGCACTGTTTATTTGAAAAACCGGAAAAAGAGCTGCACATCTCCTTGATAAATATTGCTGTCTTGTGGCAAAACTTCGTACTAGCCAGTATGCACAACTTGATAGGCTGCTGTTAAGCAGATTCCTTTTGCATAATGTCTGCACTAAACTAAGCAGCGGTCACTTTAATTTTATCTGTCAATGGATTAAAGTCACTTGTTCGGAAGTAAGCAGCTGCTAAAATTCTTTTCTATCTAACTGCCAAGCTACTGGGAGAAGGCGTTAATAACTTCTTTCTGCATATTCTTATGCTTATTCACAATAACTTCGTTCTGGTGCTCAATGGCTGCGCTGCTGTGCCATCCTCTCTTAGTGCACATGTTCGGGCTCAGCCCAGATGCCCAAATAAGAAAGTGCACGTGGGACAGGAAGAATTATGCAATGCCCGTAACATGGTGGCCCCGAAACGAGAAGGTAGAGATGACGAAACAGACAATGAGACAGCCAGCGTAGCTAGTCATTGTACCCATGACATGTGTTTCACTGGCGTTCACTTTTGATCATAGTGAGCCTTTGAAATGTTGAGCTGAGCTTTCAAGCCCTTTTTTCTTTTGTATGACTAGGAAGATGAAACGGAGCAAAATGCTAGCTCTCATATGTGAGGAGTCAGGGTTATGAAGTGTTTTTTTCTTGATTGCAGCCCACCCTCGATTTAGAGGGCCTTGTTTGTTGTCTCTTCACTGGTCTTGTTGTATAGGCTCCTACTTAGTTTGCTACTTGTTTTTTATGCATTATGAAGGAAAGGCCAGACTTGGACAAGTTCCTTGAATTGAATTTATCATTAAAGTTCGCACAGCACACCATGTATGAGAGTGATTCAAGCATATATTCACACAGCATGATTCACGATGTGCCGAACCAGGGGTAATGTCAGCGGCATCATTTGAAGTGCATATCTGACTTAGGCTGCCATTTTTCCTGAAATCAAATGGGATATTCAACTTTGTAGCCACACCTTTGCTAGTGCGGAAAGAAATTTGGGGCCTTATGTTTCTTACCTGCAGAATAAATTGTGAAGTTCTCTTGTACAATTCAATGTTTTCCTTGAAGCAGAATTTATTTTCAAAAACGTTTAATGTTTTGTTGACAGGAACTGGGAATACATAAATAGTAGCATTTGTTTAGCAGAGCTGCACTGTGTATTCACAGTATATGGTACAATTGATAGGAAGCCCTACAGCAAATAGTTGTGGCACCTTATTCTTCATGAACATTCTCTTTCAACAACCAACAACCTTATTGCATTTAAAATTGAAATTCCAGTTTCTCATCACCAAAATCAGTAATGGATGCTATTATACACTTCGCAGTTTCGTTTGCACCTGCAGATTGCTCGTAAGCGGAGACATTGCTTAGGTTTAATGACATTCCTATACGATTGTTCACTGCAACCACACACAGGTGACGAAAGAGAAATTCGTGGCAATAGCAGCATTCGAGCGCCAGATGATATGGGTCGAAGAGGATCTGTTGCCAAGGCTGCAAGGTCGATCGGGAATCAGTCGAGAGCCACACCTCGAAATTCTGAAGGTAGGCCCACTTGTTTAACTACTGAAATTTAATATTATTTCGTTCGTTCATGAATTGTCATAATCTGGAGGCCTTTGGCCGAAACGAAGAATAGAGAAATAAAGCAAATTCTTTGCGATTCAATCATGCTGGAAGATAATGCTCGAGGACGGTCAACACACATCTGAAGTATTTTTATCTTGATAAACTGGTTTGTTCTGATCGGAAAAAATAAATCTTCATGCGAAATCCTCTTTCCGAGAACAAAATGCCGTACAGATGCCTGTAAGGGCCGCACTTCTTTTTCCACATTAGAGAGCTTATTTTCGGGGTGCAGCCAATATACGCGATGTGCAAAAAGGAAGCCAAGTGGTCCCCGCGGTGGCTCAGTGGTTTTGGCGCTCTGGTGCTTACCCAAAAGAAACGGGTTCGGTCCCGGCTGCGGTGGTCGAATTCGATGGGGGTGAAATTCTAGATGCCCGTGTACAGTGCGACGTAGGCGCACGCTAAGGAACCCCAGGTGGTCGAAATTTCCTGAGCCCTTCACTACGGTGCCCCTCATAGCCTTAGTCGCTTTGGGACGTTACACCCTCATAAACCATAAATTTTATTTTAAGTAAACACCAGCCAGGGAATGAGCGGCATTTATTATACATTCAATCGTTACTCGTGGATTTTTTCCACTCTGGGTGGGTGCTGTGGTCTGGTACGTGCACATCCCACAAGAAGTCACGCAGCATGTTCATTGTAAACTTGAAGCTATTGTTCCGCACTTCCATCACATAGAAGAACAACGCTTCCAGTTTGGGAAACTTGCAGGGCTTGTCTCCGAAACGCAATTTTTGCAGATTGCTTTCCTCAATGCTAGTGGCAGCATCGTCGGACGCACTTCTCGACCACGTTGAATATCCTACCTGCCGTACGCTTGCAGTGTTCGAGACCAAACACCCTGCCGTTCAACTATTAAGGGGCTTGCCCATCGTGCCAAAATTTCAACGCTCAGTGGCAGCACACGAAATTTAACTACAGTGAACTACGCGCTACGACAGCAAAACCCGGAGCGGGTACTGGACACCTTTAGCATACCGTGTAACATGTTACCTTCGCCGGAATGGAGCACCGGGAGCCCGCACGCAGCCAATGCTCATGCACAAATCGCCTTGACAGCACGAGATGGCGCCAGGTACCTGGCAGCTGCGCACGCACCTACAGAATTCGGATCAATCAGCGCGTGCCCCCGACGCCTCAATAAATATCTCATAATGAAAAATTGCAAGCTTGGCAGCATATTACAGCTTAGGCTCAATGTGCGCTCAGCAGCTCGCGGTGGAGGAAAACGTTCACGATGATGATGATGACCCGTGGCCTCAGGCGCCATCCGTGGACGGTGCAAGGAAGCTCTTGCGCACAAGCATTGCACTTCGAAGGCTATTTCCGCGGGAGCGTCATGACAGAGCGGCACTCGGAACGAAAGAAACCGTAGTTCGCACACATGAAAAACACGTGCACAAACGCGCACCACGCATATCGTAAACCTTGGTTGGGGACATCTAAAATGCTAGAAAACAGGCAGCATAAGGTTTGGTTCAACTAAGGACAGCTCGGAGTTTTGTTTAGGTAGGTATTTACTCGGACATATTCTCGCATAGGTCGCGAAAAGTTTGGATGCAGCCGACGGCCACTTTTAAAATTTCCTTCGCAAAAATAGGGCACGGCTTATACACGGGTGCGGTATTTACATGTGTTTATACCATGTGCTTTTGCACGAGGCAGTTCCCAGGGCAGTGCTCTAGAAGTAAGATTTAGGCACAGTATTTTGTTTTGAATATATGTGGACTGGGGCCTCTTTAAGGACAACTAAACAAGGTTTGTAGTTTTATGAACTTCATAGAAGAGAATGTGTAAAACGGAGGTAAAGCATGCAAGACTTGTCGCGCAAGCATTCAAAGTGGTGATGCAATCCATGAATAAAGCCACAGCAGCATTATGACTTTTCGACACAACGGAACGCTGGGTGGAGCCACAGGGTGTCATTTTAGGGTGTGGTGCCTTTCTAGTCCTCAAATGCTTGCTGTAATAAGAAAATGAAGTAAAACGGACAGTTGAGCTAGTTGGTACAACATTGAACTTGTTACAGCACAAAACGTCTGAAAGAAGAATAGAAGACTGCACAGACGAGCACTTACTAAGAACAGACAATGAACAGCGCCAAACTAGGCCTGAGAAAATTTTCAGTAATTTTAAATAATCGAATAGTAAATATTCAATTCGATCTCAATATGTTTGGTTATTTGAAATCTCGAAGTATGCCTTAGGCAAACAGCTTTCAGCATGCTCCTGGGATGGCGCCACGGCGCGCGTGCAGCCGCAGCCCTGACTCCATCGATAGTTTCTAGACGCATGCAGCATGCCTGCGCGCTCGCGCATATGCCAGAGTCGTTTGCGCGTATGCGCGGCAGCTCATGCAAGCAGGCACAAGCGCCGTCCTCTGATTTGCACCTATCAGGTGTATCCGTCTGTTACCCGTGGTGTGTACATGACAGAACGGGTACGGCGGCTTGCATAAGTTAGAAGAAGCGCGCTGCTCCCTTGACCTCCGGAGGATGAGTCGAATGTGAGTCTAGTAGCCGCAGCCACTCTTCTCCGCGTGAAATGCGCTAATCCTGTGCGGCGGCGTGGGCAAATGGGAGCTAGCCCCACATGCATGTAGATGTGTGCCGATTTCCGAGGCGCATGCGCGGTGCGTACACGTTGCAGGCGTTCATGGAGTCATTTGTTTAAAGCAATTTGAGATCCCACAGACAGGCCCCGCACACCACATATATGTCGGCTCCATGTGTAGGGCGACTGCCCCAATTTCCGGTGGCCATTTTTTACAGAAACCATCACAGTTTCAATGCTTCAAAGAACTGTTAAATTTTTTAGCATAAAAGCTTTGTAGGTTAGAAAAGTACATGATTTTGAGAATGCCTTTTGGGCCATTCATCCTGTCTCGTGCACCAGAAATATTTAAAACATTTGCTTCTAAATTATTCGAGGAGTTTACTGTTTCTTCGAATTCGCTTCAAAACAAAAAACACTGCTCGCAGTGGCCTACACAAAAGGTAAAGCCTGCTCTGTGTTTCTTGGCAGTATTCAAAGGGGCATGGCATGATGCAGGCAAAAATCTGACTGCATCTGTACACGATGTCATCACTTAGCTTCTCTGCATAGCGTCATGTTGTGCAGAGAAGCCACGTTGTTGTTGCCGCTATAATCGATGATTAACTTGCCATTTTAAATGAGAGCACAAAACTTTCTCATGCCTCACCTACAGCCTTACACATTAAAACCCGTGAAGCTGGTTGTATTCTCAAAAAATAGGTAGTTTATTGTTACGGACGTGCCGAAAATTTGATTAGTTAAGTCGAAAGTCGGAGACTAGGGAGAGCTAGTGACAAACTTCACTTGTCTCAAGGATCACAAATGTTTTTAAGAACTATTTTGGAAAACCCTATCATAAAGGTAACATATTTGTTTCTACCTCACAGGTGTCCAAAAGGCATGCAAGGACATAAGTATACATTGGATTAAAGCAGCACCCATCCTGTCTCAAACATACAAAGGAAAGACGCACATATAAAACAACACTCGTCCTGTCTTGTGTCTTTCATGTCCTCCTTTAGCTGCACTAGTTTCATCTGTATCTTTGGAGCATTGTTGTCTCTTCTCCGCTCAGAGGGAAGGCAGAAACTAGTCTGGAGATCTTCTAATTCTTCTGGGCTCTTGTGTGTATGGGGAGTCTGCACGGGTCAAAAGGGGTTGTAAGGCAGGCATGCCAGAAAACCAGATTGAATTACGTGCAAGGAACATGGTTTAGGAGGGAATATGGAGTGCATAGCTTAGTGGCCAAATGAAAATCAAGGTTGTCTTTGGGAGAGTTGTCACCATGCAGTACAGTATGTGTGAGTGGTTTGTCAGTGGTGTTGTCTGGTTACCTCTCATTTCAGGAGGCACTGTGACACCTGTCATATAAAATACCTCTATTTGTCATCGTTCTCCTCCCCATTAAGGGGCTACATTGCTTTGAAATCCTTGAAAATAGGCAAACAATTCACTTTTTGATAATTGTATTGGCTTGTATGCCTGCCTTTTTATGCTGTCCCAAAGTCTCATTGCTACAATCGACCAGGAAGATCAAAAACTCTTTTTCGAACTGCAGCAGCTGCGCATTGAGAGGAAAGGCTCAAAGAAAGCTATTTTTCTCTGTTACTGCTTATTTCCTCAATACTCACCTTGCGGAGCCGATTTACGAATGGCTGTTTAACCTATTTTGACCCCGCTTGATTTGTCGCACTACTAGGACTCAAGTGTAGGTCAAGACACTTTGTTTTTCAGAGTTGTGAATTTTATATTTTTTGTATAATATTTCCTTCTTACTCCAGATATGTCCATGGGCACTGCATCGCAAGAATTTAAAACTAAAGTTTGTGCATTTGGAAATAAAATTCTAAGATTGGCTTCACCTGTAGCACTCAAGTTGGAATGTAGTGACTGTTGAACCAGCTTCTGTCCCATTTTTTTAACTCTGCAGGTTTTTCTCAAGATTCATAGGAATATATATATTTGAAAAACTTTCCTGGAGGTATGACTGAGATTTGGTGACCATAGTGAGAAAATCAATTCTAGTATGCTTGAAAATTATATTTACTAAATATTAATGCTAAATAATAGTACTCATTACTAAATATTAAAAATTTTGCTGAAAACTGCGTCCCATCTTAACATGTTTTGTGTTGCAGCAGATTTTGGAAGAGCATTGCTGCAAAACATTACACATATATTTGCACTCTTGTTCCAAAATCTAGGTGAATGTGCTACCCTTCTACCACTGTGCTGTCAGCAGCTGCTAAAAAGTGCCACTTGTGGCTGCCATACTTGTCAGTTGGTTTGACATGAAATAGCTAATCAAAAGGCATTTACCACTGCAGCAGCTTATGTGACCAATTTCAAGAATTTTGAGGGAAAGGTGTTGGATGAAGTACTAACAGTATTTCTCTGTTCAGGCTCATATTTGCTTTTTATTGTGCACGTCGCAATGACATCACAGTATAGCATTTTAATATGCTAGAAATATATGCAGCTGCCTTCAGCTGTGTCCATCTTGTTTGAAATTGTTTTGCATGTGCACTTGGGGTGAAGCATATGAGCCCTCAGGACTGTTGCTTTCTTTTCCAGATGTACCTGAAGGTGGCTAGGTCTGTCCTGATGACAACATGGGTTAGCTTTGAGTTTGCAGAAAATTTCCTGAAGTTCTTGCTTTTGTGTCAAGAAATAGGTGAGTGCATGTTTTTTTTTTTTCAAAGCACAGTTCATAACTCTTTCCTCGCCGCACCATATGCCATCGGTCACGTATGGCCCACGTTTTGAACAAGCTGTGAAAAATTCCATTCGGTGCTTGCATACAAGCTGCGCCATCAATTTTCCTTCTACTACAAGATTTCGTTGGTTTCAGTTTTGTATTTTTATTTTCTAGGGAGAGGAAGCGACGCGAAAAAAATCTGATTGAACATGCCAGTCGCCAATCATATGGTGTCCAATTTGCCACGTGCTACTCAGAGATGAAAGGATACACTGAGCCCACTTGTCAGTTCTTATACTGTCTTATTTTTGAGAGCTGTAGTTGTGAGTTAGAGAACTACGTGGAATTGTTGCATTTATTTTCTTTGCTAGACCCTGAAGAGCCGTATGCTAAATGCAGACATTGGTGAGTGGTGACATCACGGGTCCTGAGCATCCGCAGGGACATCCCCTCAAGGGGCTGATGATGAGAAATGGTCACCACGGACCTGAGCACCCGCGCCTAGCCATGCGTGGCATCGCCGTGTGCGGGGAAAACGGGATCCTTGTGGTTGAGCCGATGTCAAGTGTTTGGACCTTTCAGGCCCCTTGGCGGAGGCAACACAGCACTTTGACCTCAGCTTCCTGTAGACGGCACCTCTGGCCTGATCTGACCGGGGGAAATCGGCAGCCGCCTTTTCCTATCATCGCCCCCTATCTTTCACTTTCCTATCTGTTTATTACAACCCTCCTGTCTCCTCTCCTCTTCTCGGTTTTTCACTTTCCTTAGGCGGCTAGGCTTAGCCTTGTGCGGCCAACAACCCTTAGTTGCGTCCTATTTGCGTCCACAAAGCATTAGCTGCGTGCACAATGCATTCCGGCACCAGCCAAGGCCACTTGCATCGAGCCTATGGCAGGGCTATCTGCGCCCCAGGCAGGAAAAGCGAAAGCTTCCCTGCCATTGCCAAAGAAGGGAGCGCCGGTCCATGGGTCGGCATCCCGCAAGACATCCTCCTACCGAGGGTAGCGGTCCTCCAGCACTCCTGGTGAGGTGATAGATGTAACTCTCAGTCCGCCTGCTTTTCAGTGGTGCAACAGGTCTTTTGATCGAAAAAAAGACAGGGTTCTTATAACGGACCTTGAAAAGTAATACATCTTATATTCCATTCATACCCAATACGCAAAGATGATTTGTTTGTGGTTCACCTCCCGACTTCTGGATCAGTGGAACTGTAGAGAGCTGTTAAAGAATTACAGTGACATAACATATATTCCAGGGTCAATGTTGCCTCTAGCCTTTTGTGTTCATGCGACCAATCTTGGTCCGCAACATGTATATACTTTAAAACTTATAAAGCTTTTCGACGCGATCGCGAGCAGGCAAATAGACAGAGGAGGCGTTGCAATTGTCATTCAAAGCGGCCTCCCTGCTCAAGAAATTAAACATAAGACAAACCTTGGGGTGGTTGCGGTTAGCATCTTCAGCTACAAAACGATAACGATACGTTCTCTGTATCTTCCCCCTGCACATAAAATTAACAATCAAAGGTATAGAAGGCCTAATCGAAGAACTGCTGGAGCAATATCTGGTAGTTGACGATTTTAACGGTAACTTCTCGTTTTGGGGAACTGAATGCTGTGATTCTAGGGCCACACAATCACAGATTTTATCCTCTCAAATAATGTCTCTCTTTTAAATATGGGAAAAGCCACACATTGGTACCCAAGCTCAAAAAAGAAGAGCTGCCTTGATCTAGCATTCGCATCACCATCTCTCTTTAACGATTTTAGGTGCGATGTTTTAAATGATGCCCTGGGAAGTGATCACTTACCTACTCTCATCAGGTTCTCATCGTCTATTCCAGTCAACATCACAGGGCCGCGGCGCTGGAAAAAAATCCTCGCTGACAGGACTGTCTTTACAAGAAGTGCCAATCTAGAAAAACTTTTTCGTGAATATTTCAGCATAAATTAAATTAATAAAAGGTTTACCTCATGCATAATATCGGCCACAACACTCACTATACCACAAACAACAAGATTCATACAGAAGAAACACAAAGTATCGTGGACACAGGATTCGCCATTGGCAAAAAAACAGCAAAACAAAGCTTGAGGCGCCCTCCGTCGGTACCGCACTGCAGTGAGCTTACTTACCTGTAAGAGTGCCAGGGCCAGAATGCGGTACGTGCGCCGAAGAGCAGAGAAAACTTCCGGGCAGAAATATTTGTCCTCAATTAACAGTCCGATACCTTCAAAGAAAATGTGGGAAAATGTTTGTAAAATAACTGGTGACCATACTCCCTTCGCACTTCCGCTGTTAACACCCACTACACAAACATCTGCAGAAGTCCAAGCCAATATATTGGGCGAGCATTTTGCTGAAGTCTCAAGGTCATCCAACTACACACACACACACATTCCAGAAACACAAAGCACTACCAGAAAAACTTACTTTCATTTGAGGCAGGCATGCATGAGGACTACAACCAGCCCATCACACTGCAGGAAATAAATAGGGTATTATCCTCTGGTAAAGAACAGCACCCAGGCCCAATGTTCATTACGAAATGCTTGCCTATCTCTCTGAGGCTGCCTTAGAAGCATTGGTCAAATGCTTTAATAAAATATGGACAAGTGGGATAATGCCTGAGCAGTGAAAGAAAGCAGTCATAGTACCTTTTAGAAACCCGAGAAGCCACCAACAAGTCCTAGCAGTGACAGGCTAATAGTATCACCAGTTGCATTGCGAAATCTTTCGAAAGTGTAATAAACATTAGAATCACCCTCTTACTTGAATCTCGGCAGCTATTAGATGTACATCAATATGGATTAATAAAAGCATGATTTGACCACTGATCACCTAGTCCGCCTAGGAAACACCGTCCGGGAGGCGTTCATCCACTAGAAGCACTTTATTGGGGTCTTCTTCAACTTGAAGGCCTATGACATGAAATTTAAGTTTGGCATTCTTCGTGACTTAGCAGAGCTAGGTATCCGCGTTAGGTTGCTGAGCTGCTTGAACGACTTCCTTGCAAACCGCACGTTCTGAGTCCGCCTGGGTACGACTCTGTCCGTGACATTCACCCAAGGGAACTGCGTTCCCAAAAGGTGCATTCTAAGCACAACACTATTCGTAGTAAAAATGAATTCCATAGCTAAAGTAATACCCATGTACATAATATATTCAGATTGTGTATTAACAACATTAAAAGCGCAATATTAACCTTCAAAAGAAAGCATCCCAAGCTCTCAAGTTATTAAATGTGCTATCGAGAAACCGGGGAGAGGGGGGGGGGTGTCCGATAGAGCATGCCTATTAAAGACCTATTGCTCTCTGGTGCACTCCAAACTGGACTAAGGGTGCGTAGTATATCGCTCAGCAAGGGAATACTACTTGGAACGATTGGACACTGTTCATAATCTTGGTCTGCGCCGATGTACTAGAGCATATATAACATCCCCGGTAAAGAGTCTTTTACGTTGAAGCTAATGATCCCGCACTAGAGTATCGAAGAGTCGCACTTACATGCACATACGCCCTTAAATCACGTTCTCTTCCTAGCATCTCTGCCATCCCGTTGTCACGAAGTGCCCATCTAAAAGGTTATTGAACAAGAAACCACATTTCCTCAGACCACTAATACTGCGCTTTAAAGGTAAATGCAAATAGTTAGGAATATTAGATGCCCTATTGAATATTGTACAAATATATTAATATTTGCAACCATCGTACGGCCTCCCTTCAGTGTTCGACTTCACATTGACACATTTACATAAAGAGGAAATGCCATATGAGCACATATTACAAGAATTATTTGCACTACAAGAAAAAATATGACACCTAGATCAATATTACGCTGATGTCTCAAAAAGAGTTTTATATTGGATGCGCAGTAATTCAATGAGAAAAGGAAACAAATTACGACTACCACAGTATGTACCGGCTTTTACTGCCCAGTGTCATCCCCCTTTCTAGCCGTAGAACAAATAGTAAAATAAAACAAAAATAACGTAATTTAAACCAATTCCTTGAGTTTGGTCCAAACACTGCACTCTAGAAATGCTGCTGAACCGAAAATAGGAAACATCATACATTACATAGTAAAAATCACACAACAAAAACATTTTGCTGGGTCCCTAGCCACGTTGGAATTGTGGGTAATGAGAGAGCAGATGCATGCGCAGCACAAGCCCGAATTAATGAAATCTTAAACAGATATTGTTTGAAATTTTTTCACAGTAAACTCATAAATAAGTGGCAGGCTACATGGGAAGAACAGGCAAATACCGCATTTGCACGATTTACGTCGACTCAATGCAAGTCGACCCCCCACATCACATTTCTGAAAAAAAACACGAAGGACGTTTGCACTCGGCCGTTAATAATAGAACGCTGTAGCATTATCCAGCTCCCTCCACTTATCTTTAACTGCTACCGGCTGCCGCGTATGGACGCGCCCGCAGGAACAATCCGAAACGAACATGTATCAGTAACTGGACTAGTCGTCCAGACTTGAACCATCGTCCTCCCTAGCGCTGCCATCATGATCGCTGCTGCGGTCCCACAGCTCGTCCTTCTAACATCGTCGTATAGCGAAATCCCGCACTTCGCAAACAGCCAAATCAAGAGATCGCGTGAGAGAGCTGAAAATTTTGCCTCGCTGCAGCTGCCACACCTGTATCACCCGTTGAAAACGTCGAACTTGCGGCCAAGCGCGCATATCGTTTCTTCGGCGCAAATAATGACAGCCATGTTGAATGTAGCCGTGAACGAACGCCGGTCGCTGACTGTACCCGGAGCAGAAATGATGAATCACGATGCACTATATTAAAAACTTGTGAAACGTAGCCTGCACTAGTCAAATGCGTCAGCGCCAAAAAGAAACTCCGCGGGAGCGGCGTCGGCTCCTCCGTCGGCTACCGACACTCCCAGGCGCCGCTGCGGTTCCGAGTGGTGGTGCCGCCGCGATTGGAACAGCGGCCCTTCCATCAGCTATCGACGCTTCCTTGAGCTCCGAGTGCGCGGTTGAAAGAAAAGAAAAAAAATTGGATGACGCCTTTTAAGAATATAACGCGAATGCGTTATCCGGCCGCCGCCGTTTGTCAGCAGACGCAATCTGCGGCCACGTGTGGAGAGTGAATAATAATTGGTTTTTTTGGGGAAGGAAATGGTGCAGTATCTTTCTCATATATCGTTGGAAACGTGAACCGCGCCGTATGGGAAGGAATAAGGGAGGGAGTGAAAGAAGAAAGGAAGAAATAGGTGCCGTAGTGGAGGGCTGCGGAACAATTTCTACTACCTGGGGATCTTTAACGTGCACTGACATTGCACAGCACACGGGCGCCTTAGCGTTTTTCCTCCATAAAAACGCAGCCGCCGCGGTCGGGTTCGAACCCGGGAACTCCGGATCAGTAGTCGAGCACCCTAACCACTGAGCCAACGCGGCGGGTTGTAGAGAGTGGGCTGGTGCTGGTTTGCTGCTTATCGACTGACACCATGCGCCGCCTACGCGGGATGGGGATGACGGTTCTGCCCGTTGACATAGCAGCTGCTCAAGGCCAGCACCAAGAGCGATCCCAGCCAACCGAATTATATCCAGTGGATGTTCATTAATTATCCTCCTTAAGATATGAGATGTCCATATGATGTTCAAAAATGCTCATTTTACGCCCCTATAATGTCCATGCAGTCTCCATTTTTGTCGTAGTAGACGTCCATATACTCATATCATGCACATATGCGATGATTCTTAGACATTGAGAGGTTGTTCACCAGATATTCAGCCAATATATTTTGAGGTTGGGGCTGGATGCTGTGCCATTTATTTTGTGCGGTGTACAGCTTACAACAAAACAAATATGAAGCAAGGTACGACAGAGAGATACAAAGCCAAAACCAGCAGTCGCTCAATACACAGGATGCTTCCATCTTTTGTACATGATTTGGGAATAATATTTCAAATAACAAATGCAGTATTGGTAAATAAGGCACTCGGCTGTATTCAATGCAATTGCATAAACATGTCATAAAGATATATCATTTTTCTGGTATGCATGTTACCTGAAATGTCATTTCTAGTTCGTGCAAGAACGAACATTCATGAATAGTGAAGTCATTAGTTCGCGCTTTCTGTGACTTTGTGATCATTCATCATATGCTAATATGGCAAAATGACAACGCACAAAATAAACAAGATTATTCAAACAGCTGCAGTTCTCGTTTCTTTAGAATATTCCATCTCGTGGCTGTGCATGGGAAAGGAATATGCAGAGGCACAGGCTTCGAGTACAGAAGAACATCAAGGATTACAATCACTTGTTTTGCCCTTCGCCGTATTTTTATTTATTATAGATAACTCAAGGGCCCTTGAGGGCTTTACATGAGGGGTGCATTAATGATCCGCACGAGGCGAATTTAACGTTGTTGACGGCGGAACTTATCGCTGATCCATCAGAGCAACTGTGGTCAAGACCCTTTTCCCAAGCATCTCACCCAGAAGAGCCGAGCAGCAGGCCGGGGGAAATCTTGTACCCATTAAATACCGGTGGGTACCCGGTGGCACTGGGGATCGAAACCAGCACCTCCCGAATGCGAGGCGGATGCTCTACCACAAGGCCACCGCTTCGGTAAAAAAAGGGCCACAAAATGGTCTTCTACCGCACGAGGCGGATTTAACGTTGTTGACGGCGGAACTTATCGCTGATCCATAAGAGCAACTGTGGTCAAGACCCTTTTCTCAAGCATCTCACCCAGAAGAGCCGAGCGCCAGGCCGGGAGAAATCTTGTACCCATTAAAAACCGGTGGGTACCTGGCGGCACTGGGGATCGAACTGAGCACCTCCCGAATGCGAGGCGGATGCTCTACCACAAGGCCACCGCTTCGGTGCAAGTAGCATTAATGATCAGCGTCTCTTCCTGTCTATTCTTTTACTCTCCAGGTCCTAGGAGGCATATGAAAAAAAAGTCCATTGTGTTCGACAGTAGTGATGACACAGCTGGAAATATGGAAAAAAACGGGTGCACAAGAATATATAAAAGATAATGTTTCACCCAAGTGGCTTAGTATCTTTACGGAGAAGTAATGAGGAAAAAAGCATGCGATAGAAGCCAAGTACACAAACGTGCATCCACCATAACCACCTTTCATCCACCTTTACTAGCCTTACCAGAGGTAAGACTAAGTCCAGAGAGAGGTTTTACAGTACAAAGGTCACATGAAATAGCCTGAGTGCTCAACATAAAAAAAACCCAAGCCTCAGCAAACAAACACAAGGACAACAGGCAAGAGTTTCAAGTATATATATGCAACCATACTTTTGCAATGAGATTAAAAGAAGTTAGAATGTGCAGAGCTGTAGTGATTAATGTTGGTTGGCAATTAAAGTCGGATAAAACTCAAGGATGAAGTGGCAAATGCCTCTCAAAGCAGGATCTCCATCCACTAGCTTCAACAGATTCTCATGACATGAGTGTCACTCCCCTTGCGCCAGCTAGTGTAACGTCGTAGATGAATAAGGATTAACCACTGTGTCATGATAATCGATCCACGCATTTGGAGGTAGACCTCGCCTGTTCCATTAAAGTCCTTCTACTCCTCCTCCACGCCTTTCGATGCAGTAACACCTGTCCCTTCGTTCTTAAGCTGTCTCAAAAAATACTGCAGCGGGACAGTGGTGCCACTCACGTAATGCTTTCAGAAGGATTGAGCATGCATATATTACCATATTTGGTGAGGTATGCTGACTTCATGAGGGTGGTTGGTGCATGCAGATATAAGGTAGCAGGTGTGACTAAATGGGATCAGTGTCAGTTGGAGTCTATTGAAAAAGACAGAAGACACCTTATCTTAGGCATGTAGCATCGCACAATTTACACACACATATTTTGTGTTTGTTTTTCTGCGCTGCTACTATGCCTTAGACAAGTAACCAACTCGCCCAAGAGCTCATTTTACTGAAGACACCTTATGGCAAAGAGTGAGGGGATGTTTGGTGTTTTCATGTCTATGCTGTTTGCAGTATGCTAAGTAGGCAGGTTGTAATGCATTGAACAAGTGTGCACATTCTTGCGGAATTTTATAAGGAGGCCAGCCATGGTTCATATAGTTCAAAGATGTCGTAGGTTAAGCCATACATAGTTAGGTTTTTCAGTTTCATTAGTAAAGTTGTGTAATAAATGCATCAACATTCAACTAGATTTTCGTGTTATTTAGTCAATATTAGACTCCCATGAACTTTGGTTAATAGTTGTAATATCCATGCCAAAGTAGCCGCCGCGGTGGCTGAGTGGTTACGGCGCTCGGCTGCTGGCCCGAAAGACGCGGGTTCGATCCCGGCCGCGGCGGTCGAATTTCGATGGAGGCGAAGTTCTAGAGGCCCGTGTGCTCTGCGATGTCAGTGCACATCAAAGAACCCCAGGTGGTCGAAATTTCCGTAGCCCTTCACTACGGCGTCCCTCATAGCCTGAGTCGCTTTGGGACGTTAAACCCTCCATAAACCAAACCAAACCATGCCAAAGTACTTGTATGCTAGAGAGAAGTCAAGGTCACTATTTTTTAAAACTAATAGGGAGAGAGTGACTGGTTATGAAAAATGCTCAAATTTAAAAAGTAGAGCTCCGAACTCTAGAGAAAACATGACACAGTGTTATGATGCAGTGTGACAATTCCGAAGTGATGCAGTGTGACAATTCTCAGAACAATTAGCAGCAAAAAATAACAGAACTGGAAACTGCACTGAATGAACTGGTATTGCATGTCAGAAAGAATAAACATGGTAAGGCACATTCTTGACCCATGCCTGAAAGGGCGGGAGCACCATGGGAGTTCGTTGCATTAACAGTCATATGTTGTGTAGTTAAAAAGGAAGTCTGTGATTCTGTAGAAAACGAAGTAGTCAATGTTGAGGTGCCTTAGTTTTATTATAGACAGCTGGAGCGTAACAGTGAGAAATCCCTTGAAGACAACTAAAAAGAAAGCTCTTTCAAAACTCAGAAGCTAAAATTGTATGTTAATCATTGCTAAACATTAGAAATTGTGTTTCATTAAAGCATTCGCGGAATTGAAGTTGGGATGAGCAGGAAAATAGGTTTAACCGAAGCGAGTGAATGGGGCTAGTGAAAAGTGATCACTTTAATTTTTTGGATGTTATGTGAGGAAGAAAGATGTGGCAGTAGTTGGTAATAAGCGTATATTTATTGAAGAACTAGAAAAAATATTGGATGAAAGCTATTTGCTTTCCATAGTTAATGACTACAATAACTAGCTAAAAATGAAGTACGAAAGGCAGTTTCATACCGGCTGTTTTTCTTCATGGCGCAGAATGCATCTAGTGAGTGGCAAGATGCATGGGACTACCGCTTCTCTGAACATGTTCTCTGAAATATCTGAAAAATAAGAGCAAACAGAAATGGTCACGTCCAGCTGCATTTTACAACCTTTGTCCGTAAAGTTTCAAGACTGATATATTTTCTTCTCTAGAAATGATTCACCAAAACAAATGTTGGTGCTTATGTGTAGCGCCATCTTTTGGGGCTAACCTGAGCTATTTAAGTTAATTGCTGTGGGAGCCGCTAGATGGCACATGTAAAAAATACGTTGTCACTAGTCGTCTGCGCATTCTACTGTGAGTGAATGTGGAGAGAGGGACGTCCAGCTCGAACAGAGTGTATACATAATATTCTGTGTGAAGCTTGAGAAGACAGCCACACAGACGTATGAACTCCTTATGAATGCGTATGGCAAAGAGACATAATCGCGGGCGCGAGTTTTCGAGTGGAACAAGAGGTTCATTGCGGGAAGAACGTCGGTTGAAGACGACACAAGGCAGGGGGTCCTTAAACCTCACGGAATGAAAACAATGTGGATCGAATCAGGGAAATCGTAAAGCAAGACCGCACCATTACTGTCATCATGCTATCAGAAGCTCTCGACATTACTAAGACATGTCACCAAATTTTGCGTGACAACTTCGGGAAACGAAAGCTGAATGCAACACTTGTGCTGCGGTCTCTCACACAAGACCAGAAGTACACGCGGGCGTCAGTGAGCGCTGATTTGCTTTCCGAGGCAGAGAAGGATGCTGCATTAGTCGACAGCATCATTGCTGAAGACCAAACATGGTGTTTCCAAACGATCCTCAGAAAAAGGGGCAGTGCGCCGAATGGCGGTCCAAAAGCTCTCCGGCGTCGAGAAAGGTGTGGAGAGTGAAGAACAAAACAAAGACGATGCTGATAGATTTTTTTCGATGCCAGAGCTGTCATACACCACGAGTTCGTCACACAAGGGCAGAGCGTGAATCATAAGTGTAGCGGCAGTATCATGATCAGCAGTGCTGCGCCGCCTCAGGGGAGAGAGTCAACACGACGTGGAGATAATTCCCGCGTTCTGAATGATGCGCCGAAGGTCGAACACAGCCTCCACTTGCGCGATCCACATGGCAGGATTCTGAGGCCAAAAGGACGGCAGCTGAACGTGTATGTTGGCGATATCCTCTGCAGCTCGTGTATGAGCCGGGACCTGGGGCCTGGGCGCCGCAACCATGGCGGCGTTATCCGCGTCCATCACGCCCGGGTTCACAAAACTGTAGAGGACAGAGACTTAGTCCTCTACAAATTTACGGAGCGCGACGCGGACGAAGCGAACAGGCCAGGAACGAGGAATCAACTGCTTTTATTCTACGCCGCACGTCGCCTCACGTAAACAGCCCGAGCGCATGCCACGAGCCGAGGCGGCGCAGCACTTTTGATGATTATAGTACCGCTACAAGGAGTTTTTTATCCGCGTGCGCCAACATATGCGTGATGCACTGCGACGCCATCGCCCTGACTTATGGGCATCTGGACCATGGAGCCTTCTCCACGAAAACGCAAGGCCGCACACCGCTCTCAGCGTGACAAAATTTCTCGCGAAGCACAACATTACTGTGCTTTCCCAGCCGCCATACTCGCGTGACCTTACCCCACGCGATTTTTTCCTGTTTTGTCGTGTGAAAACAGCCCTAGAAGGTCGCTGGA
This sequence comes from Amblyomma americanum, assembly GCF_052857255.1. NCBI lineage: Eukaryota > Metazoa > Arthropoda > Arachnida > Ixodida > Ixodidae > Amblyomma > Amblyomma americanum. The sequence continues at coordinate 431,905,868 of NC_135497.1, read as the reverse complement.
TGGGGAGCGCGGAGGCCATTCAAGACGCCCCGACAAAGGAACTGAAAAAAAGTTTCAAGACCTCAAGAAGCGTTGGAAGCTGTGTATAGACTGCAAGGAAGACCCAAATGATTTCAATGTTACACGCATTTTTTAATGAGCTCGGTCTCGGAGCTTTACGGACAAAAGTTGTACGAGGTTTACAACCAGCAGCTCTCATTATATAACTAAGATGTAAACACTTGCTGGGGAACACAAACAGCAGTGAGAATGTTCACAGCAGAACTTTCATTCTGCACACTGTATTAAAATAGAAAATTTCAGGAAACGTTGTAAATGTCGCAAGCTGAAAGACGAGCGTACTATTTAATAGCCAATTATTGTGAAATGTGCTAGTGAAATAAAATGGAATTTCAAGAACTGAGAACCTACCAAATTCACACAAAAGTTCATAAGCACAAAAATGAAAAAAAAAACAATGCCGGGTCCAAAAAAAGAAGATTTAGACACATGAACTTGACGAAACAAAGGCAAATAAGTGCTTGTACTCTGAATATCTACTATCTTATATCTGAGTCCAATAGTTCCCTCAAAATGCAGAGGATATCAGTACATAGACATTGGATGTTAGGACCATTTGTGGATATGCTCTGCATAATCATGGCTTACTGGAATGAGACGGAGCCACGAAGTAAAAATGCCACCAGGCTGTAGCATGCCAGATATCTCGTTTGTCTGGCCTTTATTTATGCTGTGATGCTTGGGTTTCGGTATTAAGGAAACTGTAACCCTTTGTAGTAAGGCTCAAAGCATGCCAGACGGCTGGAATATGCAGCGGAAGGTGTGCCAACAAAGTGCAGGCTATTCCAACAATTGTTACAAGGGTCAGCTAACTGCCACTTTGCCTTACAACTGGCACTACAGTCCCATGCGTGCAGACTGCTATATAGAGGCAGAGAACTGGCACAGAGCACAGACATTCCTGTGCCACTACTTCGGGGACAAATCAAGCCACAATAACTAAACACCACAGATTTTAAAGCCATGTCTGCTCTCCATGAAGCGATAAACCGGATGGTGAAATAGCTGCATGAAAAGTGCATAACGCCACAATCAAAGACTAATACTTTGTTTGACAGTACAATGCCACAAAACTCTTCATTATTGCTGTTATCTAGTAAACCATCAGTACTTCCAGCAATGAGGGCTCAGGAATGTGTACAACATGCACAACAAGCTTGCGGACACAACGAAGAAAATGTGAGCACGCGAAGGAAAAAATAAAAACGTGCGAAGAAACGCTGAATTTCCAAATTCATCGCGTCCGATGCGGCAGAGCTGGTAGTGGCTCTAGCAACGCGCCTAATGACGATTCCCATGGCCGCTAGGCTGCCCAAATTCAATAGGGTTCTAATTATTTCTCTAGTTTTGAAATCTCGTCGCTTGTGGCTCTTGGTCTAACTTGAGCAATTTCTTCAAATAATCGTACCTTACATGCATTCGCACGCAAAAAATAAAATGAAATCACGTAATAGTCTACTGTTTGAAATAATTCGTGCCTGAAAATGTAAGACTGTGAAAGCAGAAATTATTGAGATTCAAAGGTAACATAATTTAAATATGTTCATGCTTTCAAAAATAAATATATCTGCTTCTTGTAAGTTATCACAGTTCCAGAACTTTCAGTGTGCTGAAAGAAAATCCTCCATCTTTGAATATCCTCTGAATATCCACTGATATCTGAATCCAATAGTCCTCAACATGCAGAGGATATCGATACATGAACATTGGGCATTAAGACCATTTGTAGATATCCTCTGCATATTCATGGCTTACTGGGATGGAACAGACAAACAGCAAAAATCCAACCACGCTGTAGCATGCCTGATAATTTGTTTGTCTGGCCTTTATTTATGGTGCGATGCATTGGTTTCAATTTTAAGTCGACCCCCCACTTCAGATTTTCAAATGTTTAAAGTTAGACACACACTCGTGTATATACGATTGCAAACTACATTCTATAAACCCCATTTTAAGAGAATGAAAATCATTTAGACATCGAGAACATTTTACCGAAGTTATTTTATGCTGGCCATGCATTGCACGCACACCTTGTTTACAGCTTCCTTCACACAAACAAACCTTTCTGCGAAATGTGTGGCGATGGACTTACAGTAAACCACATTTTAATTTCATGTACAAAATTTGAGTAACTAAGGAAAAACAGTTTAAATCATTCTACAATGAACACATCCAATTACCGCCGATGTTGCTGTTATGTGATCGAGCGCTGGTTGATTTTTTAAGTATTTTTAAGCTTCTCAGAGAAGCCAATGTGTTAAACAAACTCTAGGTAAAAAAAGTTCACCTTTCACAAAAGCTCTAACCTTATCTTTGGCGCATCATAGCCTTAGTTGCTTTTGCGCCTTTAAAATCAATATAAGTTTAGATTGCAAGACTTCGTCGCAGAGAACCGGGACATCAGTGCGTGCTTGCACGTGCTTCATTTTATCATTCACTTATTTTGTATTGTGCTTGATGTGTAATGCAATTGGTTTTATTTGGTGCTTTAGGGTCTGTGGAACTTACTGGCAAGATATTACACCAAATTCGCGACCAGTATCTTGGTAGGATGATGTCAAGGTTTAGGCCACCTTTTTGGTGCCGTAGGTCATTGGGCCGACGTTTTGAACCTGCTTCCAAAAATTAGCTGGCGGTCCTGGACAAGTTACACCATCTAGTTCAATTTTATAATACCATCTCTGGTTTCATTTTTGTTTTGTTTTTTAATTTTCGAACGCGATGAGGCAACATGAAAAATGAAACTGACCGGATAGTCCACCGGTCAGCGATCATAGCGTCTGTCGCGCCACATGCTGCTTGAAGGCATTTGCATTCGGCAGTAGCAGCAGTAGCACATCGCCGACGCTTGTCTTGGAAGGCGCTTGACGCTTTTCTTCCACTTCGCAGTTTTACGGCTGGGCCATCCACCTTGGCTGGGCCTCCGTTCAAGTTCAACCTTTGGCGCATGGCTCCACTGCGGCTGCGCTGCATCTGAAGAATTTTCTGCTGACAACGACGCACGGTTTCGAAGAATGCGGACCGTATCTCCTCGTATCATCCGGGAAACCTAGCCTGCTCCCATTGGCCCCAGCAACCACGTTCGAACTACCGAGGTTTCTTCGGCGATACTGGGAATCATTGCTCCGCATTTGCATTCGGCAGTAGCAGCAGTAGCACATCGCCGACGCTTGTCTTGGAAGGCGCTTGACGCTTTTCTTCCACTTCGCAGTTTTACGGCTGGGCCTCCGTTCAAGTTCAACATTTGGCGCATGGCTCCACTGCGGCTGCGCTGCATCTGAAGAATTTCCTGCTGACAACGACGCACGGTTTCGAAGATTGCGGACCGTATCTCCTCGTATCATCCGGGAAACCTAGCCTGCTCCCATTGGCCCCAGCAACCACGTTCGAACTACCGAGGTTTCTTCGGCGATACTGGGAATCATTGCTCCGCATTTGCATTCGGCAGTAGCAGCAGTAGCACATCGCCGACGCTTGTCTTGGAAGGCGCTTGACGCTTTTCTTCCACTTCGCAGTTTTACGGCTGGGCCTCCGTTCAAGTTCAACCTTTGGCGCATGGCTCCACTGCGGCTGCGCTGCATCTGAAGAATTTCCTGCTGACAACGACGCACGGTTTCGAAGATTGCGGACCGTATCTCCTCGTATCATCCGGGAAACCTAGCCTGCTCCCATTGGCCCCAGCAACCACGTTCGAACTACCGAGGTTTCTTCGGCGATACTGGGAATCATTGCTCCGCATTTGCATTCGGCAGTAGCAGCAGTAGCACATCGCCGACGCTTGTCTTGGGAGGCGCTTGACGCTTTTCTTCCACTTCACAGGTTGGTGGCTTTGCTTCCTTTATTTTTTTTCTATTGCATCGTCTGCTGCTGCTGCTGCTGCTGCCGGGTGATGTTGCTTAGTGATAGCCATGCCTAATCATACGGCTCAAGAAGAGCCTGACCCTTGTCTTTCCTGCCATGCTGTTATCCCACCCGATGCCCCAATTGTAACCTGTGTAGCGTGCGAATTCAACTACCATGTTGGAAAAGCATGTTCAGGTCTAACAGCCAGAAGCTACAAAAGCAAAAAGGCCAATAGCAGCATTGCGCAGTGGAAATGTCGGACATGTGTAGTGGCGTCAGAGCGCACTTCTCGACCGTCCAGCGATCAATGCCGCTCACGTGGCTCCTCCTCTACGCATAGCTGTTCAAATAACGAACAGCAGCAGCTCTCTCAACAGGCACTAATGGGCATCGTGACAGATATGCAAAAAAAGCTATGCCTTCTGATGCCTTTAGTTGAGGCTATGAATGCACTTCCCGAGTTAAAGCAAATAGTGACTGATGTACAAGTGTCTGTCCAACACATGTCGGATAAGTATGATGAAGTGCTACAGCGCCTAACCAAGCAGGACCGTGAACTAACAGACATTAAGGAGCGTATTACAGCAGTGAAAGACTCCGTCAGTGCGAAGGAGATTTCCGATTTAAAGGATCAAGTTAACGAACTTGAACAGTATGGTAGACGGCAGAATCTCAAGGTTCATGGGGTCAAATGGGAAGAAAATGAAAACCTTTTACCTAAAATCAATGCGTTGGCCGCTTCCCTTGGCCTTCGTTCGCTTGTTGAAGACGACATTGATGGCATTCACCGTCTTTCCACAAGAAAAGGTCGAAAGGCTCCCATTCTAGTGCGGTTCGTTTCTCGAAAAACAAAAGAGAACTGGAAGAGCAATAATAAGCAACTGGTTGACAGTGAATCAGAAGTCCGCTTCTACGATAACCTTACCAGTCGAAACAAGCATCTTTTGTGGCTGGCACGCACAAGGGCACAGCAGATGGGTTACTGCTTCACATGGCAAAAGAATGGAAAGGTGATGGTCCGCAAGGGCCCAGGTGAACCAATTCTGCGGATTTCGTGTGAGGCAGATCTGTGTAATATCAAGGAAACTAAGCAGGCTGAAAGTGATGATTCGGAGGCGTGAGCGTCCATCAACTTAGTTTTTTTTTCTTTATCTTTTCTAGCAGTATGGATTACGAAGCATCTTCACAAAACCGCAGTTACTACGCGATACATGAATTTAACGATACAGTAATGGGATTACCTTCTCATTCAAATAAGCCTCTTTCTATGTTTTGGTTAAACTCACAAAGTCTTCGAAACAAAGGAGATGCCGTTGGCGCTTATCTGAACTTACTTCACCATAAATTTGATGTTCTAGCATTTACAGAAACCTGGTTCACTGATTCCTCTGACGTTGCTCAATTTGAAGACTATTCTCATGTGTCTTTGTTCAGAGACAACAAAAAAGGGGGCGGTGTCTCTCTGTATTTTCGTGATAGCGTATCACACGCCTCCCTAGAGTCGTTTTCCGTTGTTGATTGAGATTTTGAGGTACTTGTTGCCGAATCTTGTGGTGTTATTATAATTCTTGTTTATAGACCCCCGTCTGGTAAAGTTGAACGGTTTTTTTTCCTACCTTGACAGTGTACTTCACTCGTTTACAGGACATAGCCAATCTGTTGTCGTGCTGGGTAATTTTAACATAGATATATTGACTGAGAATGCAGTTTCTAAGAGTTTTATTGGTATGATGTCTTCCTACAGCTGTGCAAATGTTATAAACCTGCCAACAAGAATTACCACAAGTACCAGAACTGCTCTCGATTTATGTTTCACTGATTTCTTACCAAATGATGTACAGTCGGGTGTGATGACCTGCGATGTTAGCGACCATCTTTCCTTTTTTGTCTTTTTGCCCCATTCGAGGAAAAGTTTTTCTAATAGCGCTGCTAACACTTTCTATCAGAAAGTTAATGACGAAACTATAAATTGCTTTCGACGCATGATTTCAGCGGTGGACTGGTCACTCGTTTTTAATGAAGAAGATCCTAGTCGCTGTTACGATGTCTTTGAAAAAAAATTTCAAGATGCCTATTATGAAGCCTTTCCTCTAGTCCGCCGCTCTAGGTACAAAAAGTCTAAGAAACCGTGCGTTACGACAGAGCTGTACAAAAGAATAAGGCAAAAATACAATCTCTTTGCTGATTTTTTGTAGCACAAGGACATCAATATACTAAACTTGCATAAAGCTGTAAGGAATAAGCTCAACACTGATCTAAAAACCGCAAAACAGGAATATTACGCAAAAGCGTTCGCTAATAAACTTGCCCCTAATCAGATATGGAGGTCATACAACAATTTAGTATCAAAACGAACCGAGCCAACTCCAGTAGAGATTGTGGTAGATGGCGTTCCACTCAGAGGTCGTCCCTTATCAGACATGTTTAACGAACACTTCCTGACGGTTGGTGAAAATCAGTCTGCGCAAACAACATGCACTGATCCAATGTCATATCTTAAAGGCATACCAAAGCCTTCGATATTTCTTTCCCCAACAACTACAGCCGAAATCTCTTCGTATATAATACGTCCAAAAAATAACTGCTCCGTTGGAGCTGATAACACCAAGGGTGAGGTAGTGAAAGCCGTATCTGATATTATCGCACCTTTGTTGTCCCATATATGCAACCAAATGCTCAAAGAAGGCAGGTTTCCAGATAAATTAAAGATAGCAAGAGTTTGTGTGGTACATAAGCAGGAAGCTATAATGATCCTAACAATTATCGCCCAATATCCGTTTTACCGGTATTCTCAAAAATTGCTGAACAAGTCATCAATACCCGCCTTCGTACTTCATTAAGACCGGAGCTATTGCGAAAGAACAATATGGCTTTCAGAAAGGGAAATCTACGGAAAAAGTTTTACTTCACATAAAGGATAAAATAATTAACAATATAGAAAACAAAATTTTTACACTTAGACTATTCTTAGACTTTAGAAAAGCCTTCGACTCGGTCTGTCACAAAATTTTAATGCGCAAATTACAATTCTATGGGATACGAGGTTCCGCACTTAATTTTATTCAGAGCTACTTATCATCCAGAGTACAATTCACTATGATTAACGACATACCTTCAAGCCACGGCCTTATACGCATTGGTGTGCCACAGGGCTCAATACTGGGTCCTATTCTATTCCTAGTTCACATAAATGACATTGTTAATATTCTTCCTTCCTCCGAAACAGTTTTATACGCTGACGACACAAATATTTTCTTTCATGACGCGAGTTTAAAAGCAATAGAATGTAGAGCTAATCTCTGGTTAGAAAACCTTACATTATGGTTGAGGGCCAACAGGTTAGAACTAAACATCACGAAGACGAAGTATGTAATATTTAGAGCTAAAAATAAAGTCATAGATAATGAGACAATGATATTATACAATTCGAATGTTTTACAACGAGTACAGTCAATAAAATTTCTTGGAGTTAAATTTAATGAACACCTGTTGTGGACTGACGATATTAATTAAGAAAAAAAATTTCGCGATCAGTGGGCCTTCTAAATAAATTTAGACTTCTATTGCCAGTATGGCTCAAAAAGCAACTTCATTTCAGTTTAATTCATTCACATCTTCACTATTGTTTACTGATATGGGGAGACTCAACACAGACTAATTTAAATGTTTTGTTTTTACTACAAAAAAGGCCATACGAGCAATTGCTAATCTAGGCTACTTGGATAGCACTAACTCGTAGTGGAACAGCTTGGGGTTACTGACAATTTTTCAATTAAAAACTCTTCGGCTAGCACTTGAAACATATAACAGATTTCATCTTGAAACTAATTTTTGTGCAACACCAGAACTACCGCAAACCTCATATCCCCTTCGACACATGACAATAGGAGCACCAAAATCAAGAACAAATTACGGATTCCAAACGATTAGATATCAGATGACTACCTTTTTGAATGAAAACAGAAATTTTCATGACCTCCTCCATCAATGCAGAACTCAAAAAATATACAAGAGAAAAGTGATTGCACTGTTGACTACATGACTAACCGGTACATCCTGTGACATATTATAAATTGATAACAGTCAACATGATTGTATATATTTTTTTCCTTTTTATAATTCCCTGTAACCCAACAGCACGCATCTTAACAACTTCGAAGATACCTTAACATTTTTGTACAGTTTTTCCTTTGTTTTTCTTTTAACATGCCAGCAAGTGTAATGGCGACCGCTACATTTATTGTATTTGTTTATTTTGTGTGTGTATGTGCCGAGTGCAGTTTGCTTACCCCCAGGGAGGAAGGCCCTCGTCAGGCACCACGCCTTTTGGCCTCCTTCCTGAAGTGTATGAGACACACTTCAAATAAATACTTTTCAAACAAACTACAGTGAGCACTTCTTTTAGAGCAGCAGTGCTGAGCTACACAGCCACTTGGAATGGTTGCACTTCCGTTCGGAACGCAAGACTGTATCAGAGGCCCGTGACTTAAGCGCATGTTCGCGCGTGTTTCGTTTTGCCATTCACAATGTATATTATTAACTGCCGATTGATTTTTAAATGATAAGGGTAATTTATTTTGTGCTTTAGGATCTTTGCAACATATTGTCAAGATATTTTACCAAATGCGCCAGCAGATTTTTGATTATGTTGTCAAAGAAGGCCAAGACCCTTTTCACCAATAGAACGAGTTCATTGCCAACCGAAAAAAAACGAAAAAGACAGGAACTGCAAGCTCTGCTTTAAAAAACCAGCAGAACTAAAAAAGTGTAATCTGCAGCACTGCCCACATATAACGCCCCTTCATGTCCTCACACGAGTGCTTTCTCTATTGGCACATGATTCATTTTGTGTAATTTTAAAGACCACCGAAAGGGCAGTGTATTATGTAAGCAGCTTGAAATCACAATGATAGCTGAGAACATGTGCGATGTCTTGTATATTTTAATTTTTGTAATCGATTCTGGCTCAGTGCAGCTGCTTATTATTGTTTTGCTTGTAGTCTTTTTTGTGTTACCAGCATATTTAACCAATAAATTTTCTATAAGATTCCCACACACAGCACTGGGTTTTATTTTTGTTCGGAAGTATAATCAATAAATTACAGTTTGGTTTTTTTACAATGCATAGTGCATTTAGCACTTCTTGAAAAAATTTTTCTATTTTAAAACACTCAAATTGGTCATTTTTCGCGGTGAAGGAAGAGTAAAGGAAGGGAAAGAAATGCTTTTATTTGCTACTTGGTTGAAAGGGAGTAGTGGGCGGGTATGTGATATGGACACTAGTAGCCTGCTGTCGTGCAAAAGTGCCACGATTTCTTGCAGCTTGTGTCACAACTTGTAATGAACAGCATGGCTGTTGACACTGTTTGCACAATCTTAGTGGGTCAGCTACCACACAAATGAAGTTTTGCAAACATTACTATTAGCACGCTTATAATAAACTGCACAACTAAAACTAAAAATTTTAACTTTAATCCAACGTTTCGAAACCGACTCGGCTCCTTCATCAGGGGTTACTGAGGGCAGTAGCTAAGCGTCTTTAAGTATAGAGGGGAAGAGGGGGGTGAAAGGAACGACAACTGTGACGCGAAAGGCGCGGAGGAAGGGGAAGGGGGTTTAGGCTGTTAGTCACGCTGGCACACTGCAGAGAGTTGGTGACGCGACTTTTTTGCGTTGAGTTGAAGAGCGAAGTCCCTGGGCATATACTGGGGGCAGGTCTCCTTTTGTGCGGTTGATATTGTTCGGGGTGGTTTGGATATGCCAGGATTCCAGAAAGAGCCTTTTGTGGTAATTTGTTTCGGTTCCGAGGATGCAGGTTTCTTCGAAGTTGATTCTATGGTCGGAGTCCTCGGAATGCTCGGCTACTGAAGTGCGTACTCTTGCGAATTTGCGGACGTCGTTTTTATGTTGCCGAATTCTTTCTTTGAAATTTTTGGTTTCGCCGATGTAGCTTGCGTCGCTGTCGGCGCATGGAATTTTGTAGACAATGCCTTGTGCTCTTTCTCTCGGCGGCCGGTCTTTGGGAACAGGTAGGCAAAGCGCAACAGTGTTTGCGGGCTTGTGCGCAACCTGGAGACCCGATTTTTTCAAGATTTGGGCGATGGTCTCGCTGACACCCCCGACATTATGTAAAGTAACGTATTTTGGTTGTGGCGTTGGTCTGTGTGCGTTGATTTTGTGAGGAATATTGTGTTTTTCACGTCGAATTGTTTTTTTGAATAAAGTCTTTTGGGTAGCCGTTCATGATGAGTTCTTTTAATATCGTGCGTTGTCATTTTCTTCTCTCAAGTTCTGTGCTGCAGTTTGTGTCAACTCTTCTGAACAGCGCCTTCACCACTGATGCTTTATGGACTGTCGGGTGGTTCGAAGAGAAGTAGAGATACCTGCCTGAGTTGGTTGGTTTGCGGTATACGGAGAATTGAAGGGTATTGTGGTTTTGGGACACGAGGACATCCAAAAACGGCAGGGAGTTTTCTTGTTCCACCTCTAGCGTAAACTGAATGTCAGGTTCTACGGAGTTTAAATGACGAAGGAAATTTTGAGATCTTTTGATGACGGCGAAGCAGTCGTCGACATACCTGACGAAAATCTTTGGTTTCGGGTGGAATGAGTTGAGGGCTCGTTGTTCGATATGTTCCATGGTTAATGTGGCCATGACGACAGAGATGGATGCTCCCATTGGTGTTCCTTTAACTTGTCGGAAAAATTCCCCGTATGACGAGAAGTATGTGTTCGATAGGCACAACTCCAGCATGTGGCACACATCATTTACACTCAGCGGAGTTCGTGCGCCGAGTGTGTCGTCGCGTTGTAGGGCTTCTCGGGTAGCGGTCACCGCAAGCTTCACGGGGATGTTTGAAAAGGGACACCACGTCGAAGGAGAAAAGGCATTCGTCGCCCTCAAAGGTGGCTTGGGACACCAGTTCGATGAATTCACTGGAATGACGGATGTGGGTCGCTGTTTTTCCTGCGATTGGGGATATGAGTTTGTGAAGGTATTGTGACAACGAGCGAATAGGGGAACACCGAAAGTCGACAATCGGGCGCAAAGGGATCCCCGGTTTGTGGACTTATGCAGGCAGTATAATGCTGGAGCCGATACGTTGGTGCTCAATAACTGAAGGTAGAGGTTTCGGAAGGTGGGGTGTTTTTGGAATACTTCTTTCAATGTTTTCTTGAGCCTTGCTTGAGTAGTGGTTGTGGCGTCGTTCTTCAATTTTTCATATTCTTGACTGCTGAGTAAGGTGGATATTTTCTCTTCGTAGTCCCGTCTGTCCAGAACGACTGTTGTGTTGCCCTTCTCCGCTGGGAGGATCACTATGTTGGTGTCTTAAGGTTTTGCAGGGCTTGCCTTTCATCCGGTGTTAGGTTTGATTCTTTTCGGTGGGCTTGCACTGAATTAAATACACCTATTGTTTTGAGCCTGACCTGTTCTCGTACAGCAGGTTCCAGTTGCCGGATACCGACTTCAAGCGCAGATACGATTGCTGGAAGGGGGGGGGGGGGGGGGGGGGGGGGTCTGTTCACCTGGAGGTTGAATTTGTGTCCTTTGGCTAGGATTGACGTTTCGGCAGTTGTGAGCTTCCTTGAGGAGAAGTTCGCGACCAGGTCAGAATGGTCCGGTGGGGTTGTTCGGGCCGGCGTTGAAATCTCTACAACTTCTCTGTTTGCTTGGTGCGGTGTTTGTCGGCTCCGAATGATGCGGTTTCTTTGGCAAATGCCTCGATAGACGTCACTAGGTTGGGCAACTTGTGCTCGAGTTGTCGGCGGGAAAAGAAGGCGTCGATTTCTTTCTTCCTAATCACGCTACGGCACTCATGTATTCGTGCCGTGTACGCTGCACTGTATCATAGGGCACCAATGGGCGGTGTTGCGTTATTCACGTGTGTTTCAGCAAATATTCGACCCTTTTTCTCGTGTAAGGGAATGATATCTCTTAGGAAAACGAATTGAGTAAAATGGTAGTTTTATATCTGCTTTATTAAGAGAAGGATGTGCCTCTGTGCTGGTAGCATCTATCTCTAACCCAATTGATGGGAGAAGCCTTGTGATGTACATGGTACTTCGTATGTAAGTCAGATGGACATTTTCTCATCGTCTGTGATGCAACAACACTGCCAAGCTACTTCACATTGACACTTTTTGGTATAATGTACTGGCTGACACTAGGACTTATTTCTATGTGTTACATATCAAGCTAAAAAGCACCATTATGTGTTACAGAATTGTGTACAGTTCAGTGACAAAATTTTCAACTTGATGTAGTCTTGTTATTTTCCTTCCGGCATAAATTCTTTGTTTTTTGCTATCCATTATCAGTGTACCGGCAGAATGTAAATGTATAGCATAAGTTAAGAAAGCAGTGGTGCTAACAGATTTATGGCATTAGTGCGATTTTCTGTGCACTTGTGGCGCTGGCATTGGACAAACTCTCAGTGGAAAAATAGATTGGTAACTTTCTGCAACTATGATGATTGCCGGATACTTTATTTGCTACTCTGTTGTCAAGGTGTGGCATGAAATAATCCCAGTTTTGTTTTTCATGCTGCAGAGGAGGACCAATTGAAGACTCCCATTGCCCTTATACCTCCAGTTGTGAAGGAGTTCATGCCAATCTTTGCAAAAACCAAGAAGCAGAGCGCCATTATTTCTGCCCTCGTAGAAAAGGTTTGCTGTGAAGTCACTGCTGACAAGTGCTTCAGTCCTGAATCCCAGAGTGGTCGTTCAACTGCGATGGACACTGCAGTTGTATCAGCGAGTGCATTTCCCAGTACTGACAAGAACTCGGGTCATGCATCCCTCAAGACTTCGAGTGCTTCCAGAATGGACATGGCAGTTGCATCAGACAGGGGATCCCCCACTTCAGTCCCTCTTCCTTGCACAGCATATGCATATGGATTGTGATGTGTATGCCGCTATTTATGCTTTGATTTAAATTTTCAGGTCTATTTTTTTAGTGTAACCTGACTGCAGTATTCGGTTCTTGTACAAGGTGTTGAAGAGGTAAACTGTTTTGATCATAATCTTCTCATCAAAATATTAGCAGTCCTACAGACAAGAGATTATTTGCAACAATTTTAATACTGATCTGTTATCAAAATTTTAGCAGTCCAGTGGATAGGAGACTGTTTGTTCTTGCCAAAAATAAAGGCGATCTGACTAACGTATGGTTGTGAGCCTTTGTAATGTTCGTTGTCATACCTGAGGCAACAACACATTCGTCTAGAATGATAGCCGTACACTACTGTTTCTACGATGTTCTAGATTATCATAGATGATGTTGGTGTAAGCAACCGTGGTAGCTCAGTGGTTAAGGTGCTCGTCTACTGAGGTGGAGTACCTGGGTTCGAACCCGACCGCGGCAACATCGCTTGGATGGAGGCGAAACGCAAAGGCGTCCTTGTGCAGTGCCATGACAGTGCACATTGCAGATCTTTAGGTTGTGGAAATTATTTCGGAGCCCTCCACTACGCAACCTCTTCCTTCCTTTCTTTTGTAGCGGGAGCAACACAAGGCTACGAGTCGAGCATTTCGTGGTACAGGCGAGACGTCAGTTGTGCGCATGCGCTACCATGGTACGTGCGGGAGGTAAGTTGTACGCATGCGCCGTTACCATGGCTACCAGAGAGGAGTAGTAGGTGCGCCGCGCATTTCGTCGTTTGCCTCCCTCCTTTATCATTTCATTTACGTCTCGATATGTGAAACGCCGAGATATGTGAAACGGTTACTGTGCTTTGCGCGCCCGCGGCGCCATCTGGCATGACGTCACACCGCGCGGCTCGCAGCCGCCGCTGTTTGGCATGACGTCACACCCCGTTCATCACCCGAACCGCGCGTCGTCGCATGCGCATTATTGCATATAAAAAGTAGATACGTAATCGGCGGCTGTATCGCAACGCTTGATATGGATGCACAGGAGAGTCCAGCCTTTGCTTAACGGTGGTATAGACAGGAGAACAATAACTCTTCCGATCTTGAGATTCTCGCCTGGCATTTGGCTACTCAACAAAGAGAGAATAAGCGTCAGAAAACGAGGAGAGCAGCGGAGACGCCCGAACGTAGAGAGGACCGCCTTGCCAAATGGGGACGCCAGACTGCCGAGTGTAATAGACGCCAGAAAGCTGCCAAGATGGAGGATTTGGAAGGCGTCAGTCAACGGCAACCAACCGAAGAGAATACGAATGCCCGTCGTGTGAATGATCACACCATTCGTGTTTCTGAAAGTGCATCTGCGACCTGAAAATTTCAAGCGGACATGCCTCTCATTGCTAAATATACAGTGCCGACAAGCAGCTCAGCCAGGTAAACGTACCTCCCGCTACGTATACCCTGGCATAGCGGAGCTAAGCCACTGCAACTTTTCCCCCCCCTCGTTTATCCCTTCCCAAACAGCGCTGTTCGGTGTCCAAAGAGATATATGAGACAGTTCCTGCGCTATTTCCTTTCCTCAAAAAACCAGTTTTCATTCATTTAACTTCCCCAATCTTGAATGCTCTTCACTTTTAAGAGGGTTAGCGAGTGGAAATGCCCTTAGAGAATGCATACACCTTTATAGTTGCACCAGCGTGCCTCAAGTTGTCGAATTTTTATGGGGTCTGCAACAACTTTTTTCTTTTTTAGTGAAGAGATTAAATGTTGCAGACAGATTTTTTACTGAAACTTCTATTTTCTTACAAAGCAGGGGCAAATATAAAAAGAAATGTTCGGTCTTGGCTGCGGCGGTCGCATTTCGATACAGTGAAGTCCAGAGACAAGTGTACTGTGCAATGTGAGTGCACATTAAAGAAGATGGTGCAAATTACTCGGAGGCCTCCACTACGGCATCTTTCATAGCCTGAGTATTTCGGACGTTAACCTCCCTAAACCTAAACTAAAACAAATCTTACTTTTAGACGTCTTGTGTTTTGTCATCTCAAAAAATTAATCCACATATTCAACTTGTGTCCACAACATTTCCTTTCTCTTTCCTTATTGTTAAGTCATAATTTTCATCCATATCAAGCGTGTGATTTGCATCTTAGAGGTCTATTTTCTGCACGCATTTAAAATTCGCTCTATCTTAAGTTTGTATGTGTCGTCGCTTCACCTGGCGCGTGGCATTTTTAATACTTGGCTCTGTTGATATTTGGCTCTGTTCTCTTGTGCGAGGTCTGGGCTTGAATGAACTTGCTTTATTTATTCTTGCTTAGGTTGTAATGCTGCTTTTTTTGCTCGGCCATGTGCACAATTTGATACCATCATCGAGTGTGTGTCCCAAGTGACCTAGAGATCCTAGGCTAATCGATGGAGGTTGCCATCCCTTTATTGTATGCAGGTTAGATGCTGACGCTTCATCTCCGTCCAGAAAGCTAATTGCGCATAGGTGTTCTGCCACTTTTCAATTTTGATAATCCTGTTTCACACATACTTTACAGTTTCGAGATGACAGTTTGAAACTTAACAGCACTTAGATGCTATGCTGTAAACACAGTGGGATGCCAAAAAAAGCTAGGAAAAATATATGTAGTGAGGCGGGACAGTGACGTAGACACGTAGCATACATCAAGGCTTCCCTAAAACCAGTGGACGTAGGAAATTTTCGCATTCGCATGCGAATACTATTATGTTCTATGTTCGGGAGAAGTTCAAAAACACGGCAAAGATACATCAAGCACCCATTGTTCAGAATTTCCGCGACACTTATTCTGGAAGAAAGAGGGGGTGAACGCAGCAGTGTGACTATTGGAGCGAGGCCGAAGCTTAAGCTGTTTCCAAAGAAAGTTTAGGAGAGCATTTTATGTATTAAACCTGCCCCCTCCCACGGTGGCCGCCATCTTGTATATAGTGCTTGGTCATCGGACCAAGCAAGCCAGGGCCCACTGCACTATTTGGCCGTTGATTTTTTTTGCACCTGACCCTAACAAGTGCCCATCCCTCATTATTTTTCGATTATTTTCATATTTTAGGTGAGCGCTTGCTTGGTATTTTTTGGTGTATTTATTTAAGCATTCATTAGAGTTGCAGCATATGCGACCCAACTAACTTGCTGCCCGAATCACAAGGAGTACAAATGCACAAGATCAATTACTTGCAAAGTTGGCATATTTCATAAAAGCAGGGCATTCACAAAGGGTAGAGTATTCTGCAGATGAAGCATGAGTTAAATTAGTGAGCTTATAATCTGGTTGTCTTCTCCTAGTCGTAACGATTAAAATCAATGGTGGTAAAGTTTCTGAGGAACGAGTGCTGCGAACGAGTGTTATTTTCGAAAACTGATCACATTACTTTTAGTGTCTGCATAGTGTATGTATCTCAATGTAGGTGTAAGGATTTTTAGCTTTATTGTTCTGGTAGGGTTGTGTAATTGTAGCCCTTTCTATGTGGGATACAAAACATTTGACAATTTCTTTGATTTAAAGAGCTGGAGAAAGAAACACTTTACTTGGCTACAAATTAAGCTCCCAGAAAAATTTCGGCCTGTTGCATGAGGGGTAGTTAATTGGCCAGTTATGCTGACCCCAGCCAGACACGCCAGGTGGTTCGTGGGGGATAAATGAGCTTTGTAATACATTTCAGGGCTACCAGGAATTCACTGCTTCTTTGAAAAGCCAGAAAAATCTGCACATCTCCTTGATGTAAATTGTGCTCTTGCGACAAAAGATTGGGGTAACCAACATGCGCAGTTTGGTAGGTTACTGTTAACCGGATTAATTTGGCATGTCTGTGCCAACCTAAGAATGCAGTCGTCGCTTTACTGTTCATGTTAACAATGAATTGAGCTATCTTGTTCAAGCATCTGAAAAAACAGCCAAAAAATATTTGTGCCTAATAATGGTCAAGCTGACCTAAGAGAAGGGGTTGAAAAACGTTTCCTTGTGCAATATCTTAAGCTCGATGGCTGCAATTTTATTCCATAATCCACTAGTGCACACCATTTGGCTAATGCCAGAGGGCCAAATAAGACAGCGTATATGGCGCAGGAAGAAGTGTGCAATGCCCTTCACCAAGCCAACTTAGCCATTGTACCCACGGCATGCATTTCACTGGCATTTAATTTCGATCATAGCCTGTGAGGTGTTGAGCTGAGCTCTGAAGTCCGTTACACTTTTCACTTCACGGCTGGGAATCTGAAGCAAGACACTAGCTCGCATTGGTGATGAGTCACTTTCCAATTGATAATCCTGTTTCACACAATGTGCAGTCTAAAGTTAGAAACTGAGAAGTGCATGGGAGCGACTCTATAAATACAATGCTATTAAAAAATCCTAGAAAAAAACAGGCACGTCTATGACGTATACAAACTGCGAACATCAGGCCTTCCTCTAAAACCAGGTAGGAAATTTTCGCTTGTGACGGCTTGTCGTCCACACGAGTTCAGAGAAGTGCCTGGAAGAGTGCACGGCAAAGAGAGGTATGGATAACGTTCTCGGCCAATAAATGTCAAGGAAGTTGCGAGTATCGCACTGGAGAAACGTGCGCTTGAACCGATATGAAATTTCTGCACACTTAGCAGCAATGTGGCAGTAAGGCACAGTAGCGAAAGAAGCGCCGTGTTAGCATTTCCAGATTGTACCTGACATCATAGCAGAGCCCGCAGCTGGAGCAGGCGTGGTGTTTATACCGACAACGTAGACGACACGGGCTTTATTTTTCATGTGCAAAAAGCGGTACATGAGTCCTGTTTAGTTTTTATTTCATTTTATTTTAACTAAGCCGCTAATAACAACTTGGTTCAAATAGAGTAGCACATTTTACGAAGTTTAATCTCGTTCAGCAAGCTATTAAAGGGGTTTTGAAACCCGCTCTCAATAAAGCTGTGTTATGCAAGTATATTTAAAGGACGCCTCTTCACAAATAACCTCCAGCAAGAATTTTTGAAATGCGTCTTATGGAAGCTTACTTATATGCAGTCAAAATGTGAATTTCAGCGCCTTTCGATTTCCCCTCGTCACTTATTACACGCTGAAATGTCGCTGCTCCTCCGCCGGCTGCCAGCGCGCGCGGGAATTCCCCTGGGGCGGAGTCGGAACAACAAACCAATGGTTGCAGTCCGCTATTGACCTAACGAACGCTAAGTGATGCATTGCGCGCAGATTCAGGCGAAAACCCTGCACCACTGGTCGCCACGAGGCGCGTAGCAGGAGCTTTTAAAAATGTATTGTAAATTATTGGCTCTGCTTTGAGGTCTTGTACGCGGCATGAACGCTCGGTGGCCTGTACTTTACATAATGCAAGCTCTTTATAGCCAACCTGAAACACCCTTTTCAAGGACTTATGCGCGCGTTAAAAGGCATGTGTAAGTTTTAATTGGCATTAAGTCATAGCATTGATGGATGCCGCATATTTTTTCAATGAGGTTTTCTGGGCATTTCGACGAATGTAAGCGCTCTGGCTGTCAAAAATCAAGCTCTCCACTGTTGGGTACTTTAATTGCTAATCTTATTGGCTAATGTGCCATCTTTTGTGCACCGTACAAGACCTGTAAGAAGCATTTCTAGCATTACTACAGAAACGAGTAATTTTTCTTATTTCCTCAGGAAATTGTCTGTGTGGCATTTGTTGTTTAACTAGTCATCCAAATGAAGTTTCTAGCATCATGGTCTGGTTGAAATGATGGGTCCACGACTTTCTTTCCAAGACACTGAAGCCGGCCCCCGTAACCCATAGTAGCCTAGAGCTGACCCCATTGGACCATTTATGTCCGGCGGACATTCTGTTGATGTCCGAACGTCTCTGGGATGTACACGGCCGGACGTCTCTTCCCGGCAGAAAAATTTAGCTAAGGTTTAAATACTGCTGAATCTGATTAGAGAGTGAAAGCTGTGGTGTATAAGGCAAGTAGACTCGGCTCGGCGTCTGTCACGTTGAGCGCGTTCCGCACACTGGATAGGCAGCGCACACACCCTGCCACCCTCGCAGGTGGCAGTTAATGGTTAATCGCAAGAGGTTGGTCACCGAATGAACGCTGCGGCCTATTCGCCGCGAGATAGACTTATAATAAGGTGTCGGCACTGTCACTCTAGTAGTGTGGATTGGCAGCCGATGGCGCCCGCTAAAACGTACGCGCGGCGATTCGCTTCCATCTTTACGCTGGGTTTCCTGCCGAAGAAAACGTGCCCTCTGCAATAGATTAGTGTTATATTTCCCATAAAGTTTCGATTGTGCACAGAAAAGCGTAAAATTTGCAAACATTACGCAAATAAACCGCGGATTGTAGAAAAAACATGGGACTGCCATGCAACCAACCCCGGCTTTGTGATTGTTTTCACGTTTTGGCGTGCGTTTTTCTTGTACCCCGCTCACAGGCCTATGTTTACTGCATCACACATCTGTAACGGCAGTGTTGTTTTTCTCGATGCCTTTTCACCAATGTTTGCGCCACTGCCTGATGTGATATAGTTTTACAGGTGTCAGACAGGCAAATTACGGGTATATTTCGCCTCATGATGTGCCCCTGGCGAGACACGGTGCTACACTTAGAAGATAAGTGCCAGTCGAGACGCACTTTTTCCAGCAATGTACTATGCATGCGTTTTCCGTGCACTACTTTTTTAAGGCAACGCCGCTGTGCCTGTCATCCACGACAGTCGCTTCACTGGGCAGAGACGACGAACGTCGGTATGATACATTAGTCACTGCAGTAACAATTTCTAAGGCCACGCAGAGGCGCAGGTACTTTCCTCCGTGATGTGACCCTGAGCGCACATATCTGGTTTATCTAGACGACACCGCAACTTCTCCGAAATGTTCCCCCAAAGTAAATCAAGCCGGCAGTGTACAAGAATTTTCGCCGCATGGGAAAGCTGACTGTTCACGCGTGTACCGATTGAAGAGTGTGTCAGCAGAGTGGAGTGAGCTCGCGGTACTTATAATGCGCGGCTATGAATTTTGCAGCCGGTTTCAGTGCAATTCTGAGACGCTGCGCGATCACTGAAAACGAGTGTCAATCGTTTACAATGACTTACAGTTTGGATGTGTAATAGGATTATTAAGGTCAAAAAATTTAGGAGCTCCAGCGAATAATTTTTTTATATGCTGATATGCAAGCACCAAATTAGTCGCTGCGAAGACACTGCAGATTACTGCGTGTGAGTGCGGTTAGGACTGTGAAAAAGAGTTTTGAAGAAATGATTTCCTAATCGGAAATGTTAGTCTTGTACAAAGCATAAAGTGTGGACATTTCTAACAGAGGTACCGCAAATAAAGCCTTCCGCATATTAATTCGCTGTTCAAAAAAAAGATTGTCTCCGTATTCGAGCAACGAATAAATTTATTACACCTCGTCAAGTAAACGCCGCCATGTATGAAGGGAAAGGTAGTGAAGCCCGTATGTTATTCAGTGCTATTATATTCCGGTTCATAGACTGATGTGGTATATATATATATATATATATATATATATATATATATATATATATATATATATATATATATATATATATATATATATATATATATATATATATTATATATATATATATTGCTTTTATTCTTTTCTTGGTTTCGACATGTCGGGAGCAATGAGCTTAGGCGGTAGAACACTTGCAGTTAGCCGGGTACCAAAGTTTCTTGGCCAACAATGACGCACCTTTATCAAGTTTTTACTAGGTATTATCTGCTGTTTCATTTATTTGCTGTGCATGATATAAATGCTCAAACGTTCTCGCAGTTGTCTGAGGCAAATTGTTTCTACTGTTTCTTACATGGCGCATGCGCGATAGCTTTAAAGTTCAACAATAATGTAGAAACGTCTTACGAAAACAAGGGAGAAGAGAACCACTTCAGGTTTTTTCTGGTTCCAAAGGCAACTCATGCTATGAGGGACGCCATAGTTAAGGGCTCCGGAAATTTTGACCACCTGGGGTTCATTGAAGGGGCTACAAAACACTGCTTGAACGAATGCTGGCTACCCTTCAGATGGATTCATTATGTTACACAGATGCTGACTCAAAAAGAACGACAAGGATTGATGCTTAGGAACCGGAGTTATTCAAAGAAGAAATTTCAAAATACAAGCAAACAAAATGCTGGCCAGAACTCGATTCTCGCGCAGCTTCCCCTTCTCATTTCACTCTCCCAATGACGACACTTTGGGGCACGAATCAAAACAGCCTATCTAATCACTTCGCGGAAGTTTGAACTCCATGGTTGCCTGTTCTCTGTAAATCGTTCTTGCCAAGGCTGGCATCGCCGTTTCCATGGCTAAAACAACCATGTGAACGCCCAGCTGACCCAGCGATGCTTCATCGTCACCTCGACGGCGCAGAAGGGAACACGCAACATGACGTTCCCGTACTTATGGATCCGAATGCGATCCGAACCGGATGCGAACTCGAGCGGGAGATACTGCGACGGTGTGACGGCCTGCGCAAGATATCATGCACATTTAGCACAGCGCGTACCGGTACTGCTTACCACCTAGCATTGCCCGTCGGTCCTAGTTGTTGGTTTTTTGGGGAAAGGAAATGGCGCGGTATCTGTGTCACATATCGGTGGACCCCTGAACCTCGCCATAAGCCAAGGGATCAAGGAGGGAGTGAAAGAACGGAAAAAAGAGGTGCCTTAGTGGAGGGCTCCGGAATAATTTCGACCACCTGAGTATCTTTAACGTGCACAGACATCGCACAGCACGAGGGCGCCTCCACGTTCTGCCTCCATAAAAACGCAGCCGCCGCGGTCGGGTTCGATCCCGGGAACTCCGGATCAGTAGCCAAGCGCCCTAACCACTGAGCTCGGTCCTAGCGCTGATACGTTTTGTCAAATTTTCGTTTTATATTACGTCAACTAAACTAACTTGTATGCCTTAGATAAAAGCACTGTAAAGCAACTAAAACAAAAATAAACCACCGGAGGCGCTGGCTACTTTTTGCAGCGAAGGACTCAGCGCCTCTCTGTAAACATCCGACGAGCCAGCGCACAACACTTAAGGCTACTCTCTATGAGATGGCGCCCCCGCCCGGTGACCCTCCACAAGCTGACGACGCGCACCGCTGAATGTGAAACGAGCGGGATTTTTTCTTTGCATCTATCCTTGGGACCGAAACGATCGCTTATAGAGAACAATGGCTCGGTCGGATCGATACCACAAAGCCGTTCTCAGATACATAGAGAGTAGCGCCATAATTATTGTGTGCTAGGTCGCAGAATGTTTACAGAGAGGCGCTACGTTCTTCGCTGCAAAAAGTAGCCAGTGCCTCTGGTGGTTTATTTTTTTTTTAGTTTCTTCATAGTGCTTTTGTCTAATACAAACAAGTTAATATAAAACGTAATATAATACGAAAATTTGACAAAACGTATCTCTTGTTATTAAAACAATTTGAAGTATATTTACTCTATGTGCAGTCATCAAGCTCCTGCCAAGTGATGTCATATCCACTGCTAAAAACCGCCACTGTATGGTCGCGCCGTCAGCGCCATGAATTTGTTTTTCGAGCTAATTTGTGATGATAATGAATTTTTATGGTGCAAAGGCAGTTTTGGCCAAACAGCGCCATGGCACATGGTTGACTTTCATTTCACAAGGTGGGGTCAGAGGCCCATTTTCCAAGCATTTCACCCCAAAAAGCCGAGCACCACGCAGGGGAAAGCTTGTACCCATTGCATCCCCGGTGGGTGCCCGGTGGCACGGGGGATCGAACCCCGTACCTCCCGCATGCGAGGCTTATGCTTAAACCACTTGGCCTTTGGTGCGGTCGGCGAGCTAATTAGAATATTAAAGCGAACTAACTTAAATATTAAAAACCGGAATATACGCGCTACAACCAATGCTAATAGCATCACTATAACTCATTCTTTGCAACCAAGAGGCAAAACAATGCGCTCATTATGTGTTTCGGGGCCCCTTTAACAAGCACTGACATCGCACAGTACACGGGCCCCCAGATGAAGAGAATAAAATGGCCAGTTGGAGCAACTGACGGCAATGTATAATCGCTGGGCGGCTGGATGTAGTTGTGTGGACGGCAGCGACCTATTCTTTGTCGTTTGAAATGGAACTTAACGCCAGCGGAGCTCCTAGAGATTTCCGCAGCTGAACGTCAATTAACTTAAAACCACGGAGCGCCCTGAGAGAGCGAGAGAGCAAACTTTTAATGTCCAACAGGGAAGCTGCGCCCCCAGCACCCTCGGCCTGCGGCCGAGGCTGTCAGGTGGAAACACCGCCTTTGATGCTGGCCGGATTCCTCGGCGGCCTCCTGAGCCAGTCAGACAGGTTTCCGCTTGGTCTCGGTTCCTGAGCTCCACAGCTGGACTTCCCAGGTCTTTTCGCTATAGATATGCGGTGACTTTCCCGGGGAAAAAGAGCATTTGCAGACAATGTGGTCGGGGGACTCCTTCTCGCAGCAGTGATGACATTGATCTGATCTTATTTATGGGAACACTGCGTTCACGGGAACTGGATTTGGGTATGTGTAGGTTGACTCCAGGCTGTCGCCTGTTTATTATCAGCGATGCATCTGGTGGTGGCGCCAGCCGGCGCTCTAGTCTGTAGTATTGGGCGATCTCTCCGAATTCTACCATGCGCTCTCCGCTCCCGTAGTCTAGGCGTCCCGAACCAGTCCGGCGGTAAATATCTAGGGCTAGCTAGTGAGCCGCCTCGTTGCCGGGCACGGAGGCATGTGTCGGCGTCCAGGTTGGCTTGATTGCTCTCGCAATGCTCTGCTGTGATAAAGTTCTTGCCGCAAAGGTCGAAATCATGGCCTTACCGAAATTTATGATGGCAATTTTGTTATCGCTGATTATGAATGTTGCTTCCCTGCTCACGCAAGCCAGCGCTATGGCAACTTCATCTGCCTCCTTGGGTGCTCTGGATCTGATTGTTTCGGCCGACTGTAACTGCTTCGCCTTTACATCCACAACTACGCAGCCTGCACGCCGCTTCTGCGTACGCCACCAGTTTGGGTTGCATGTTGCAATATCGGTCGATGTCTTCCGCTCTCTTTCCAATTCTAACCCCATTGTTCTGAGGGTGAATGTTCCTCACGGTGGTATTACCAACTTCTCCCTGACGATCCTGTCTAGCTCGACCTTTGGGGAGAATCCCCCGCTATGCGCTATCCCACATCTGTCGAGTATCGCCTGGAAGGTGTCTAAGCTACGCGCAGCGGTTTTGCCATATATGACGAAGTGTTGTGCACATCGAGCGACAAGAGTCTCTCTGTGGACGTATACCCAGGTAGTCCTGTCGCTCAATTTATGCATCTGCGTATCAACGCATTTATCTCTTCTTTCTCAGCCATCTGTAGGTCCAAATTTTGCGTCGCGCATATGATCCTACTGAATACAAAGGCCGGCACTAGCCTCATCGGGTTCTTTTCTTTCAACCCTAGTCCTTGCCTCTTCCAGTTCCTCGGGCTTCGTGGTCATCCCCGTGAGGACAATAGTTAAGAAAGTGAAAAATCACACCGGACTACATCGACTGGTGCAGAACTTACTGCTATTCACGTCGCCTTTAGCATATTAGTGAAGAAACACCCTAGCAAAGGTCTGTTTTCACTGATTCAAAGGCACCCCTCAAAGCCTTACAACCTGCTCTTCTTCATTGGTCCCATGGACAACTGGTTGCGGAAATCCGAGAGCTCCACCACACGCCATCAATAAAGGACACGATATTGATTACTAATGGCTGCCACGACACAGCGGCATCGCAGGCAACGACCGCGCGGACGAGGCCGCGTTAACTGCTCACCATGATGGCGATTGTGTGTTCATCCCCACCTCGACAGCAGACGCAGCGGGTAGGCTTCGACCACTGGCGCGGGACATCAGGTTTGCCGCGTGGTATTGAGGCCAAATATCGAATTAGCGCTTAAAAACTTTGGACCCAGATCTGAACCTTCGGCCTCCATCCGGCCTACCATGACGTGAAGCAACTTTGCTGTGTCGCCAGTGGACTGGTGTAGCTTTCAACAAGCATTACGCTTTTTTAATCGGTATGGCTGATAACCCTGCTTGTGCCTTCTGCGGGTGTGATGAGACAATGGCCCATAATTTTTCTGAGTGCCCTGCCTACAGCAACGAAAAGCAGTGTCTCTGCCGTGCACTGGAGCTTCAAGATCTGCGCCCACTGGCGGAAATGCAGATTCTCAGCCACTGGCCGCAACAATTGTCGGCGGTGAAGGCATCCAATGCACTGCTTCGCTTCTTGAGGACTTCTGACCTGCACGATAAGCTGTCAGTGTACCTAACGCTGTGACTTCGCATAGTGACTTCCATTTACTGTTTCTTTCTTTTCTCCAACATCTTTCTATCCCCTCACTCTTTTCCCCCCGTGCAGGGTAGCAAACCGGTTATTCGTCCGGTTAACCCCCATGCCTTTCCTCCTCCATCTATTCCTTGCTCACCACTCTTTCCAAATTGAACGTCTGCACCACATGACCCTCTAGCTGATGGTTTCCCCATCGAAGCCGTGTGTCTGAAGTGTCAGACCGACGATCCTGATCTCCTCTATCTTCGGAATTTCTTTTCCTTCTACTGATGGGCTTCATACTTCTGGACGCATGGGTTGGTGCCTGTGTCAATATCTTCCGGCTGTCCACTGTTCTTTTATGGCAGACTATTTTTGTGCGCCCGCATTCGAGTTTTTTCTTAACAGATCGTCACGTGAAGCTGAAATAAATGTCCTAGTTTAACAAAAGCTTTCAACGCGTTACGCGCTGGTGAGAGAAGTAAAAATCTGAAAATTTGGCCCGCTGCATTTCCTATTTCAGCCATCTACCAACGGCACTTCAGATCGCAATGTACACCTACGACCGTTGAAACCACAGAGGAAAGAAAACTTACGAGAGGCCAGGTAGGAAGGAAATAACTTGCGAGAGGCCCACTTCTTATGCAACAACCTAGGCAATAAGTGTGGAGGAAATCACGTGGTTTTTCTCGATCGGGAGGCTATCTGGTCCGGGAAGCTTAGCAATGGCGTTGTAGTTGCTGTTTACAAACTGTGCGGCAGCAGGGGGTTGCGGCATAATGGGGGTGGTGAAAGACTTTTATTGTCTCAAAAAAAGTATGTGCAGGGAGGTATGATTGGACCGACATTAAGGAGCCGGCCCTCACAATCACTAGGTGGGGTTTCTAGTATGGGACCCCTGTGGCATACCATTTTCGCTGCGGCGCTTACGACAGCATTGGGAGCGCCAAATTTCTGCTGCACTGCTCTGACACGACTGAAAATTTCGCTCTTTGCTGCCGCTATAGCCGGCATGCATAAGTCTCCGGCAGGCGTAGCATAATTCTAGGACGCTTCCGATGGAGTAGGAGCGCCAATTTCTGCTGAACTGCTCTGACACGACCGAATTTCTTTTATCTCTCTAATTTGGGTGAAAACTTCTGAGTGATTTTTGTCTGCTTTTCCATTGAGAGTTTTCAGTAAAGCTAAAGCACCGCTATTACTTCTGCCACGATCGTTATTAGAAGGCACACCCAAAAGGAGAAATTTCAGAACATGCACACATTCAATATCTGTCATAAGGAAGACGTCTGGGCATATAAGAAGCAGCAGGTTAACATTACTTGTGCGTTTACAAAACGAAGCGAGACTCGGAATATCCTGCGTATAAAAAGCAGAAGTTTTGGTGCGCCCGCATTGGTGCTTCTCTCTCATACCCACTGAAGAGCGAGGCGATCGGCTGGTATTTAAACGCGGTCCGCACAAATGCTGCGTCCGTCGATGGGGCTGGGCATGTCAACGATGAGGGTAACTGGAATGAGCAGGCCTGAAATGGTAGCTCCAGGCATCGCTGATCAGTGGTGTTGTCGAGGATGAAGGGAGTGGACAGTGCTCTTGACAGAATGAAGTGCGCATGCGCTGTGGATCGGTGGGATCAATGAGATGCGATCTGGAGGACGAAAACTGGAGAGTAGTATTTGCGTTCGAAAGCTGATTTGGCTCGTCTGCATGGCGGCTGCTCTCTCATGCTAACTGAAGAACCAGCGCTTAACTTTTTATGATTTGGTTTTCACGTATCTGTTTGAGGCAAGCGGAACTTAGTCGGATCTAGCTGTTTGCTCTTATCTTTGGATACTTCCTTCCTCGTTCTGCCTCGTAGTTTTTGAGTAGAGAGAGCACTATGGCATCTCTGCGCTTCCTCAGCATCTCGGCCACTTTCGGCCACTTTCCGCTTTTGTACGGTTGGCGACATTTTCCGTGAGCTTTAGCGATGCTTCTGATAATATTTTATTCATTCCTCTTTTTCTCTCTCACTGAATGTGGACATGGCAAGGGTACGAACCAGACGAAGTCCCTTTGGAACGGCACACCGCGACAGGCAAAACGTTAGGTGAGATGCACAAAGCCCAAATCTCAGGCACTTATCAAAGATTTCTTCAGTGACAGGAACGTCTGGGAACAAGTCTGCTCTCCGCGGGCCTCACCTTTTGCAAGAGTTATAGTCAATTTCTCTGTCCGGGCACCGCCTGCTGGCCGGCCAAGGCTTAGGTGTGGCGGAGGTTGTAGCGTCGCTCCTACATGGGCGTTGACGGTGGAGTGAGACTGGATGGCGATGTTGACAGGGTCACGTCTCCAGAGCTGCACCCAGGGTTTCTGCAGTGTGGCATGAACGGTATCGGCTGCCAGTGATGAAGCGGGTATTTAGGCTTCGCTTTGAAAGGCAGTGTCAACAGTTCGTCACCCTGAGAACTGGTGTGCAGTCCGTCCGCAGCAAGGAAGCGCAGCAGAGTTAATTATATAAATCTGTGGTCAATGTTTCGCCCACCGAGGCCGAACTTTTTGCGCCTGCAGAGATGACCAATTACGGCCTTGAATTTGGAGACATCATTGCTGAATCATCTCACGAAGCATTAATTTGATTATCTCCTCGGGCGATTTTGGAGCACGGGGAAGAGGGCGGCTGACGCTATGTTCTAGATTTCCGGTCTGTTCTGGCGAACAACTTCAGCGAGTAGCGTCGCCCTCTCCTGGGACAAAGACGACCAATTTCTTGCCATTTGAACGGTCCCAACGTGTACGATCAGGTTGTTCACGGTCGCAGAGACGTACTGCAGCAGCATGGGGAGATCGGCATACGTGGCGTCACAGTAAGAGATGCAGCAGGGGGCCTCTGAATAACTTGGCGTGAAGTGGTTGTATTCGTACTTAATAAGAGAGTCACCGACGATGACACAGTTGATCAGATTCCTTCGATATTCACGAATCAGGCACTCTCTTGTTGAATTGCTGGCAGCCATGGTGGGTAATGTGTATTCAGGAGAGGTTCCAACACGCCAGTTTACTAAGGCAAGTACAGCGTTCCAAGAAGCGCGACAGCTCTTTTTAAAGGTTTATTTTGCCAACAGTTTCGGGAGTAATGTTTCCTTTGTCAGGCGAGGTTTGCAATGAATCAGTTTTGTCAATATAAGGACACAGAACGAGCCAGGAGGTATAATCTCCGCCCTCTAAACAAACATGAAAAAAGGCCACGGACCGTGTAACAGACAGGACAACGTATTTCACAGCGGCCGCGGCTGAACAAAACCAACCCAGGAAACGATGACGTGGAAATGGTAGAAGAGCACAAAAGAGAACGAACGTTAAGAGCGATAGAACTGGGAATGGAGCGTAAAACACCGCTCTCGGTGCACCCGAGGCGGCACCCCATAAGACGGCGCCCGCCTGATTCGAGCTGGCGGCCTCCATCAGGTATCCAGAGGCGCTTTCGGAAACGCGTTCCAGGGACGACCGACATGGGTCTATTATGCGCGGCAACAAAACTTTGCTACCGTTCCATCTGCATATTTTTGCTGCACATCCTTCGTTTGGCTCTCCTGTCGGGCCGTTCTAGCGAACATCCTGGCGCCATTCTTCCCATAAATATAGAAGATCGTTTCAATCGGCGTCCGGCAGAGCGCTTCCCGTGAAAACGTTGCGGTCGTAAGAGGAAAAAATAAACGGTTAGCTAAAACCGAGCGCGTTCTGAGAAGGTGAACACCATAAACAGTCTAGTTTGTCGTAACGCTGCTTAGAGCTTCATTATGAAGAGTCCATAGACGATTTCAGTAGTCATATATATACCTGGGCATGTTGCTCACAACGCTGTGGGCAGCCTGCCGCAGAGCAGACTTCAGACAACCAACTAAAGCAACCAGCCAGGAAAACAAACAAACAAACGAACGAACAAACGAACAAACCAACAAACAAACGAACGAAGAAACAAAAAAAATAAAAGATGGAAACAGAACAGCTAAATGCGACGAATGGCCACTTTATCTGCTTGCGCTCAAAAATAGTGGAGCCACGTTTAGCACCTCAGAGCATTAATCAGCCCGATTAAGAAGAGAAGCGTGCTGCTGCGAGCCCGCACAGGGTTATAGGCAGGCATGGGCAGGGGTGTGCGAGCGAGTGCGAGGGAAGACGACGGCGACATGGCTACGTCGGCAAAGGTTTCATACGCAGCTGTCGCTGTGACTCAAATCACAGTTGAAACCTCGGAATCTCAAACTCGGGCCGTACATTGTGACGTCATACTGCGCGTCGCACCCTCGCGACACCGCTTGAACGGTCAGCCGGAAAAATCATACCGAGCCTAAATGTTCATAACAGCTTGCGCTTCTGCCTGCTGTGTCGAACGGCTTCACGCTGGATGAGTTATGAAAACACTTTCCTGCTCCTTCGACGGCCCTTGCCCTATCTGTGGAAATGGCGTGGCACGAAAAGCGCGCGTGTCGGAATTCTCGAGCCGTCAATAGGGGCATGTACTACTGGGAACAAAAGTTTCCGAGACGCGAGTTCAAGGAAAAACGTTTATTGCAGATGCACCTCGCTTCCCAGTCACCTGATATCGTGAAGAGAGGCAGGAGCATTTAGGCCTTTAATGCCTTCGTACAATATCAGGCGAGGGGGTAGTGAAGTGCAGTTACACTAAAAGTTTTTCCTTGAACTCGCGTCTCGGAAACTTTTGTCCCAGTAGTAGTTTTCTTTTATCGCAATGTCGTAGATATCGAAGCTATGAATATATGTTATTCGCAAAACGGCATATTTCTCATGCCGCGACTGTAACCTATCGGACCCTCTGGACCTCTTATTGCTGTTTGTTATGCCTTTAACAGGGAAGTCTCCCTTTCACTCATATTAATAAAGCAGATCACCTTATTCAGATATCCTGCTGAGCGCGGTTTTATTTAGAGAATTTTCGTTAAACTAAAAAGTTATCACAAGAAATTTTTTAAAAAATTTATGCGCAGCTTTTTGGAATTCCGCTACTAAGTAGGTCTCTTTCACTAACTCAGCCGCACAGTTTTTAGCCGCGCTCTGGTCATGAGGGCGAATCGACTATTGTTAGCGCTCTATGGGGACCCTAAACGGGCAGTCAGTAAAGGCTCAGGCAGGATTTATAAAGAATTGCCTAGCTGTAAATTATAGTGAATCTATTTTAGAAGGAGTTGTTTGACGAATAGCTGGTCAGACGTTAAAAATTTCCCGAACGTTTACCTTTACGGCAACGCGAGTCTCAGTCATAGCTGCTGCGGTCGCCAGTCGTATACTGTTTAGTATATCCAGGGGTAGTGGCATGTATAGGGCCGTCATGTAAGAGGTGTGCGAGTGAGTGCGTGGGAGGACGACGGTGACATGGCTACGTCGGCAAAGGTTTCATACGCAGCTGTCGCTGTGACACAAACTACAGTTGAAGCCTCGGGGTCTCAAATGTGGGAGCGCCTAAAAGCACTTACGTGTCGAGGAATTCGTCAAAACTATTTTGTTTAGAGGGAAAAAAACTTTATTGACGCAAGAGGTTAGAAAGAATGTGCACGGGGTCAGGCCATGCCAGCGAACTGGTTACACAAGGTCAGCCTAGAGCGGACATTGTCGGTGCTGTCTTGACGTCCAGATGTGGCTGCGGACGCATGCCTCGAGCGATGGCCACTCGATGCATTCTTGCTGCGCCTGCGGCTAAGGATCCACCTGAAAATTGGGGTCAAGAAAGTAGCGGATTTTGTGCTAAAATTGTTCCAGGGGTCATATTACGGCCATGGGCCTTCTTGACACAAAACTTCTAGCACCATTTGTGTGGCTTAACACACTGCTGACCGCGAATTAGGTTCCAAGAGGCAGCGCCCGCATTAGATTGGGCGTGAAATAGGGAACTGTCCTTGCACCGAAATTTCAGTGCAGGATGATGATCTGAGTGTGAAGAAACCTTACCGAAGCCTCAAGCTGGAGATGCCCTCATACGAACAGGGGCACATGCTGAAGCCTTATGCAGCAAAAGAATACAGTTGTAGCTTGAGCTTAGATTGGACAAATTCGAAACCAATTTATTCAGCGTATTCATCCATGGAACTTTCCCTGTTGGTTAAATGTTTAGGGAATCCCCATAGGTGGAGTAGATTTTTAATAAGGAAGTAATTTCTCATTAACATCCACTCGAGTGTATCCATATGGCTACAAAAACAAGCTATACAGATTCTCAGAATCTTTGTAGTTAAAGAAAATTTCGTCCTGGTCCTGGTAAATTACCTTTTATTAAAATCTCGTCACACCTTGGGGGATTCCCATAAACATTTGACCAACACAGTTTCCACTTCGAATTAATAAACAATTCGCTCTCGCCCTACCATAAGCTTGCCGTCCCGGTTTAACTCAGTTGGTAGAGCGACTCTTCGGTGAAGCGGTGGTCCCGGGTTCAAACCCCGGACAAGGGCGAACTTTTCTTTATATACGAAGCTTCTGAAAAAGTTGTATAGCTCTCCTTTGTAGCCGTAAGGTTGCGCTCGTGTAGATGCCAATAAGTAATTACTCCCTTATTATAACTTTACTTCTTGAATGAACAGTCTGGGCTATGAGGATTACAGTGGTTGAATGCCCAGGATTAATTTCAGCAATTTTTTTCGGCAAGGTACCGGGGCTACGGGCGCTGCTTGGAATGGGCGCGCGGGTCGGCGCACGTAGGGATGCTGTTTTTGTCCGCGACTGCGCATTACACACTTTTCTCGGCCACTGCACAGCCTTTGTTGAAAGTGAAGGTTACAATAGGTTCAACCGTCAGTCGTAGAGCCAGGTTCTTGCAGCATCCGCGCAATAGATTTGGGACTCTCTCGATGCGCTGGACTTACGACACAAAGCAGGGTCCTGAAGAAAGCCTTTTGTGCACAGTACTTTTGATGAATGCTGCACAGGAATGAGGCACGTAGCCAGAGGGGCGAGGAGAGGGAAGGCTAAATAATTAAAATTGGTTTTTTGGCAAAGGAAATAGCGCAGCATCTGTTTAACATAGCGGCGGACACCTGAACCGCGCCGTAAGGGTAGGAATAAAGGAGGGATTTAGAGAAGAAAGGAAGAAAGAGGTGCCGTAGTGGAGGGAATAATTTCGACCACCTGGGGATCTTTATCTTGCACTGACATCGCAAAGCACACGGGCGCGTTACCGTTTCACCTCCATCGAAACGCGGCCGCCGCGGTAGGGTGGGAACCCGAGTACTCCTGAGGAGGGGAGGGTACGTGCCTGTTCCCATCCCCTACATCCCACACCGAAATCATCCTACTCTTCCCCAACCAGCGCCCCTGAAAGTACACTTTTACCTATGCTTGCCCATCCCCCCGCCGACTTAATATAAAAGCTTACCTGAACAGTCACTGAAAAAAATTCTGACTGCTTGCCTCACAAAATCTTTTACATGAACCGGATGTGGGTACGCCGCACCTCACTGCCAAACGAAACTAAGCATCAAAAGAAAATTGCTTTCAAACTCCGACCATAATCATCAAACCTATCGAAACACGCAAATGACGCAGCTAGCAGGCAGCTTAATTTGGCTTAAAAACAGTGATGCTGCTATTACTCGGGCCCGCCGCCATGGCTCATTGGTTATTGCGCTCGGTTTCTGAGCCGGTGTTCCTGCATTCGAACCGGGTCGCG